>NC_141064.1:48108374-48268374 GCF_041138505.1 Cibotium barometz
CTGGTAGCAAAATTTTAGTTCCCAAAGAGCAGATATTTGGGAAATTCTTCCTCAGCTCACCCATGGGGTGACAAGAGAGCATCTGCACCTACAGGGCAGTCTGCAATTCCTGTTGGAGGAGATGCTGTATCTCCTTCATATGCTCAACCTCCAGGTGTTAACAATGCTGCTAACAGAAATGTGCAAAGACCCTTGTTTAAACCTACACAAGGAATAGGGAATGCAGGGAACCAGACAAACACCAATGCAGCACCTTCATCATCTAGGCCTCTCCCTGGGATCAGAGGTGGAGATAGAGGGAAAAGAGCCATTGATGCTGAAGGGTTTCAGCTGGTAGCTTCTAGGAAATCATTCAGAGCCAAGCAACAATCATCTGGGTATATTAGTCCTAATGTTTTTGATCTACTTAAAGAGATGCCATCACCTGAAACTTTGGCTGCACTTGAGGAAGCTTGTAATACAGCTAAAAAGCAAATACAGGATCCTAAAAATATAGATAATCTGGAAATTAACATGACAGATTCTGAGGAAAGTTCTCAGGGATTGAATTCCACTCAGGTGGTGCTTGAATTCTCAGTAATGAAGATTGCCTCATATAATGTTAAAGGTCTAAATGACCCAACTAGACTAGGCATATTCAATAAATGGGTTCTACAAACTGATAGTGACATTGTGTTTGTCCAAGAGCATAAAATGCATTCTAGAGGTGGAGCCACTTTCCACTTTAAAGGCTATTCTTGTTTCCTATGGAGGTAAAATGGGAGAGTACTCTGGAGTACTAACTCTCATTAAAAATTCTCTAAACCCACAATGGGTCACAGATCACAGATCTGGCAGAGCTTATGTCTTCTTAGTAGACAGCCCATGGGGCAGATTAGACATTCTAAATATTTATGCAAGTAACAATTGGCAAGAGAGGGCAGATCTCTGGTCATGGCTTGAATCAGTGCCTGTGCAGCAAGGTATATGGGGGGGAGATTTTAACATGGTGCTCAACAGTCAAGATACTACTTCTATGCATTCTATCATATCCTCTCAAGAAAGCAGTAGTTGGCTACAGGTTGCAAATGAACACCATCTTGTAGATGCATGGAGCTCAGGCCAGAATTCCCCTGGCTATACTTTTCACTCTAAATCTCATCTCATGTCTTGGTCTAGGCTTGATAGAATCTATTTCATTAGGGACTCTTGGCTCCCTGCCAAATGCAAGATGCAAGTGCAAATTCAAATGGCTATGTCTGATCACTTTCCTCTCATATTGGAATTTTCTGATGCTGATGCACTCACTAAGCAAGTTGGTGATCACAGAGGGTTGATGGTTAATAACTCTTTATTAAATATTGTCTCCTTTCAAAATGATGTTAAAAAACTGATTAAAGCAGTGCTTGAAATGAATCTATCACATCTGGAAGCATGGGTCTCTATCTGTAAGGGTATGCAACAGTGTATCAGAAAGGTAGGCAAGCAGCATGCTCAGCAACAAAGAGTCAGACTTGTTAATCTACAAAATAAACTGGTTCCTCTGCTATCCTTGGTACATACAGGGCATGTTACTGTTCAGGTATGCAGGGAAATTGAAAACATAAGAGGATCATTGCTTGAGATTGCTCAGAGGGAAGTCTCTAAATCCAGACACAAATGCAGAATCAGAGAACTTGCAGATTGCAATGACACTAGCAAGGCATTCTACAAAAAACTCCAAGCAAAACATAGAAGGGAAGGGTTCAACATGCTCATCTCTGAGGATGGTTCTGAGAGCACAGATAGCCAGTACATTATGCAAGAAACAGTGTCATACTTTGAAAAAATCCTAAACCCCCCTGCTGATACATGTGTAGAAAGACAAGCTGCTATTGATATTTTGTTAGCAACAGTGGACACCTCCATTTCTGGAAGTGATGCCCAGAGAATGGAGATCCCCTTTTCTGCTACTAATGAAGTATTCTATGCTCTCAGTAAAATGGGAGTAGACAAGACTCCTGGATACTGTGGTCTCTCTAAAGAATTTCTGATCTGTTTTTGGCAAGAACTTGGTCCAACTGTGGTTTCTCTTATCAATGATATTTGGGCACAACAGTATATGCACCCAGATCTTAAGCAGGGGGTAATCAAATTGCTGCCTAAGCAAACCTTCTGTAATCAACTTCATCACTGGAGGCCCATAACTATGATGGGACTCTTATATAAAGTGCTGGCTAAATCTGTTGCTCTCAGAATTGCTCCTCAGTTGAGGAAACATGTACACAAAAACCAATCTGGGTTTATTGGGGGCAGGTCCATATTGGACAATATACTGTCAGTGCAACTGGGGATTGAACTTGCTCAAAAAACTGCTCAGAACATGGTTATGCTACAGATAGATTATGCCAAAGCATTTGATACAGTTGCTTGGGATTTCATTGAACAGGTTCTTCAAAAGATGGGCTTTGGGAAGAAAATAAGCAGATGCATATATCTGTTAGGGGCTGCAGCATATTCTAGGGTTCTCATCAATGGCAGATTAAGTCCTCCAGTTTATATGAGCAGATCAGTCAGACAAGGATGCCCCTTGAGTCCCCTTTTTTTTGCAGTGGCCACACATCCCCTCTTTACTTTTTTGGAAACTCAAGCTGCTGCAGGCAATATTCAAGGGCTTCAACTTACCAGAGAGCAACTCTTAGCCTTGGGATTTGCAGATGATACCATCTTGTTTCTACAGGCTTCTAATAGGAACATTATCAAATGCATGCATTATATATCTCTGTTCTCTTTGGCTGCTGGAATGAACCTGAATCTGCATAAATCTCACTTAATTGATATTACTGCAGAAAATTTTAATGCATTGATATGGGCTGGTAAGAGAGTGCATCAGGGTCACATTTTTAGACATCTGGGCTATCCTATTGGAGTCAATGTGACTAATAAACAGCTCACATCTTGGGTGGCAGACAAAGTTCAGACCAAAATTGCTTCATGGTTCTGTGATGAATGGCCTCTACATGTTAGATTGAGGATTGTGCAATCTATCCTGCTTCCATATCTGCTCTATTATATCCCTCTGTTGAACTGGAAACCTTCACACTTGAGTATTTTTGAAACTGCATTCAAAAGGTTCTTATGGGGGAACAAGGGGAAAACCTGTGCATTCATCAAATGGGATATGATCTGTCAACCCAAAGTGAGAGGGGGACTGGGAGTGCTAAATCTGGCTGCACATGCTCATGCAAGAAGAGCAACCATGCTTAAACACATGTTTTCAAGAGATACTTTATGGGCTAGATGCATGTGGCAGATCATTGGCTATTCTGTTGTGTATTTCCATGGGGCTTGGGATTTATCTGATTGGGAGAAACTCTTTTCACATGCACCTTTGAAAACAGGTTGTCAAACTGCACAACTTTTTATTGACTCATGGAAACACATCTGCTCCTTTCTGATTTGGGATGGCAGAGTTAGATACACAGGGAACTCACTAGGGGATGAAAATGTGTTTTGGAGTTTTTTGTTTAAAAAGGCACCCTGTTATAATTTGGGTAGGAAAGCTTTGACAATGTACAAGAAAGGGGTCAGGCACATCAAGCAGCTAATTGATTCTGATGGCAAGTTTGTTTTATTCTTGACAGCTAAGAGAAGGTTCAGATTAGGCTGCAATTTCAGACTTGCTTGGAATGAACTATGTACATACACATTCAATCTGCAGATTCCACCTAATACCAATTTGTGGGAAAGGTTCAGAGACTGGCAGCTTCCAGGGGAGGCAGTTTCTTGGTGGAAGTCCACAACCTCACAGTTTTATCAGGTTCTCTTGGCACAACAGAATATATCAGAAAGATGCAATAAATTGTGGAGAATGCATAGATCTCAGGATTGGTGGATTGCCAGATTATCATCAATATGGAGCTTACCCTGTTCACATAAGCACAAAGTGTTTGTTTGGAGACTCTTAGCAGGTGCCCTGCCTACTGGGGAGTTGCTTCACAAGAAAAACATTGGCAATGGGAAATGTGCCCTCTGTGGGAAAATGGAAAACATTAAACGTGTATTTTGGTACTGTAAACCAGTCAAAGAATGGTGGCAATGGATTTTGTCTCACATTCAACAGTGTATGCCTGTTAAAATTACACAGTTTTCAGTAACCTTTGGTTTATGCCCTATGCCTACTGTTGCATTGCAGTTCTGTATGCAGTCAATAAGGATGTGGTTCTTATTCTATATCTGGAATGCTAGAAACTTTTGGTGCTTTGAAAAAGTTCAGCTTTGCAAGGTAACTGTTCCATGGAACATTATTAGAATTAAAGTGATGGAAGATTGTTACAGCATCACAAATGATCAGCTTAAAGCAGATTGTATGAGGATCATGACTCACCTATAACCCATGAGTCAGAGATGATAATGTAAATAGTAGAGTACATATTTCAAAAAGAGAGAGAGAGAGAGAGAGAGAGAGAGAGAGAGAGAGAGAGAGAGAGAGAGAGAGAGAGAGAGACTGTGTGTGTGTGTGTGTGTGTGTGTGTATGTTTGTATGTGTATGTGTTTGAGGGTTTTTGAAATTGTGTGTGTGTGTGTGTGTGTGTGTGAGAGAGAGAGAGAGAGAGAGAGAGAGAGAGAGAGAGAGAGAGAGAGAGAGAGAGAGAGAGAGAGAAAGAGAAAGTGTGTATTCTACACTTCATAAGAGTGCATGCATGTACTCACACACAAACACACAAACACACACCCAAACGTGACGTGCACATATGTACATACACAAGCACACATGTGCATATATATGCACACAACCACATACACACACATACACACACCCACACTTTTGTGTGCACATGTGTGCATACACATGAGAGTCAACCATGTCCTCCTCCTACTCATGGTGATAATGTTCATCATGTGTATCAATAAACACATTATTATCCTTTTTATGTATCATATTAGCAAAGGTCTATTGTTTTCTTCTCCAAATCTTGCATTATATTTTTCTTTTATGTGTATGTGTTGATATATATATAATTATCTTTGTGTGTGACTGATTTAGTTTTGTGAATGATCTATAGTTGTGAGTAGGGAGAGTGTGTGTGTGTGTGGGGGTGTGGGTTTTTTTTTTATGTTGAGTTTTTTTTAATGATTAATTGTTGATACACACACCCACTCAAAGTGTTGATATTTGAAATTTTTTTAAAGTTTAGTTAATATTATTTTATGCATGCGTGTGTGTGTGTGTGTGTGTGTGAGAGAGAGAGAGAGAGAGAGAGAGAGAGAGAGAGAGAGTGTGTGTGTGTGTGTGTGTGTGAGAGAGAGAGAGAGAGAGAGAGAGAGAGAGTGTGTGTGTGGTGTATGTTTGTATGTGTGTGTGAGGGTTTTTGAAATTGTGTGTGTGTGTGTGTGTGTGTGTGTGTGTGTGTGTGTGAGAGAGAGAGAGAGAGAGAGAGAGAGAAAGAGAGAGAAAGTGTGTATTCTACACTTCATAAGAGCTCACACAAACACACACCCACACGTGACGTCCACATGTGTACATACACACGGACATGAGAGTCAACCATGTCCTCCTCCTACTCATGGTGATAATGTTCATCATGTGTATCAATAAACACATTATTATCCTTTTTATGTATCATCTTAACAAAGGTCCATTGTTTCTTCTCTAAATCTTGCATTATATTTATCTTTTATGTGTATGTGTTGATAATTATATATATATATATATATATATATATATATATATATATATATATATAATTATCTTATATATATTTGTGTGTGTAATAATCATATATATATATTTATGTATTTTATAAAATAAAAAAATAAATTTTTACAAATCTGGAAACGACATGTGTGTGTGTGTGTGTGTGTGTGTGAGAGAGAGAGAGAGAGAGAGAGAGAGAGAGAGAGAGAGAGAGAGAGTAGTTTGAATAGTTTTATTAATTTTAAAAGTTAGTGAATAGTGTGTGTGTTGTTTGAGGGTTTGAAAATTGTGTGTGTGTGTGTGTGTGTGTGTGTGTGAGAGAGAGAGAGAGAGAGAGAGAGAGAGAGAGAGAGAGAGAGTGTGTTTTTTTATGGGTTTGCGTGTGTTGTGAATAGTTTGAGGGTTTTTGAAATAGTGTGTGTTTGTGTGTTTTTTAAATTGTAAGTGTGTGTGTGTGTGTGTGTGTGTGAGAGAGAGAGAGAGACAGAGAGAGTTAATTTTGAAAGTTTTATTAATTTTTAAAGTTATTGAATAGAGAGTGTGTATGTGTGTGTGTATGTGTGTGTGTTTGAATAATATATGTGTGTGTATAATATATGTATATGTGTGTTATTTATTTGTGTGTGTACATAAACACACACATAAATACACACACCCAAACGTGACATGCACATGTGTACATACACAAGCACACATGTGCATATATATGCGGACACATACATGCATATATGCACACACCCACATACACACACACCCACATGTTCACGTGCACATGTGTACATACACATGAGAGTAGGCAAGCAGGGGTAAGGATATGTACGTGTATATATAAAAAAACTCCTAACTAAACCAACTCTATGTCAACCATGTCCTCCTCCTACTCATGGTGATAATGTTCATCATATGTATCAATAAACACATTATTATCCTTTTCATGCATCATCTTAGCAAAGGTCCATTGTCTTCTTCTCTAAATCTTGCATTATGTTTATCTTTTATGTGTATGTGTTGATATATATTTATGTTTATATATATATATATATATATGTATGTATTTATGTACATTTGTATGTATGTATATATACATACATATACATATATGTGTATATATACACTCGTATATATATGTATGTTGTATTTATGTAATTATATTTATCTTTTATATGTGTATGTGTGTGTGTATGTAGTAATTATATATATATATATATATATATATATATATATATATATATATATATATATATATAATTATCTTATATATATTTGTGTGTAATAATCATATATATATTTATGTATTTGTGTGTGTGTGTGTGGTTGTTGTTGTGTGTGTGTGAGAGTAAAAGAAAGGTAGGGTTTTTTTTTTGTGTCTTAAGTTTTTTTGTTCGTTAGGAGGATTTTTGTGGGTTATCTTTGTAGAGTGCATTGTGCCATATGTTTTGTATAGTAGGTTTATAAGAATCCATATTGCACTTACACCTTGGGAGAGTGGATTATAAGAGAAACTCTCAAACACTCTCACACAGCTAGAAAATGTTGCCATATATATATAGGCAGTGATGTGTGTGAACACACTTAGGACCGTCGGGGCACTTTTTCCCTCTTTAGGAGGTTTTTTCCCACGGCTTGTATATACGCCCATCCTTCTAGGGCTAACTTATCTTTTGTACATTGACACAATCTAATACACTTTGTGTTGTGTGCATTCTTGCTCCTTCTTCTCCAAGCTTTGTGTGCTTTCCTGCAACCCTAATTCCAACAATTGGTATTAGAGCAGGCATCGGCTCCCAGGGCTACGCCACCAGCACCCTCCGACTCACGTTCTCCGATTGAGGTGAGTTTTCACGAGCGCTTGATTTTGCAGGTCCCTATACTCTGCAAATCAGCCCGTAGAGCTGTGCATTCTCAAAATTTGCATCTGAGGTCGTTTCGGGCTCCGTTTTTGCATTTCAAGTTCTGCACAGGTGTTTTCGTCATTTTCTGCAAAAATTTTGACAGTGCAGTTTTCTACAAAACAGGCATACGTGTTCTATTGTGGACCGTGCTACATAGCACAAGTTGTCTTCTGTTCAGTCTTTGCTTCATTACAGGTAGCTTTTGCATCAGTTTCAGTCAGTGGCCCCATGGCTGATAACAGCAATGATGTATTTCGCATGTTGTCTGCTGAAGACAAACTGGATGGAGACAGCAACTATCCACTTTGGGCATACATGATGCAGCATGTTTTGGTTGCAAAAGGAGTGTGGAACATTGTGCAGGGTATGGATGTACGTCCAGGTTCTGTGGATGTAGGATCTGTTGAGGATGTTGCAGGTTCTAGCAGCTCTACTGTTGCTGCTGTTTTATCCATTGCTGAATAAGCTCGTTGGGATGGTAAAGATGCACAAGCTCATGCCTTGATTGCACTTTCTGTCAAACGTAACATCACCCCACATATTCGTTTAGCTAAAACAGCAAAACAGGCTTGGGATATTCTAGCTGGTTTGTATGCAGGTCGTAATGAGGCAAAAATCGCTTACCTGCGTAAAGAGCTAGAATTGAAGATTATGCAAGAAGATGATGACATGAATGTTTTTCTTGCTGAGATTAAAGATCTCAAAGAACAGTTGATTTCTACAGGTGAGATTATTCCTGATCATTCTCTTGTGCAGACTGTTCTTGATGCTTTACCTGAGACATATCAGACTTTTGCTTCCACGTGGAGACTTCTTAATGAGGACAGACCTGATGCTGTCAAGTATGATACTTTAGTCAACAAGCTCTTGCAAGAAGCACAGTCTAGGCAAAACAGGGCCAGACAGCGTGCAGTTGATCAAGCATTTATTGCTGCCGAGCAGCAGAGAAGAAGTGGTAAGGCAGCCCCTTCCATTGTTTCTTCTCCTATTAGTAGGTCTGCAACTTCTTCTCCTTCCACAGGTAGCAATAATAAGTTTGAGAAGGCTCTTGATAAAGGCAAGAAAAAGACCAGGTGCAACTATTGTAAGGCAAATGATCATGTCATTAAGAATTGCCCTAAGCTAAAGGCTAAAGAGGCAAAGAAGAAAGAGTCAAATGCAGCCACAATAGTGAATGCTTCTACAAATGCAGATTCTGCAAATGTTGTGCAGGATACAGAATGGGCGTTTAGCATGTATTGCCAGTATGACCCATCTGTACATGATGCATGTTTGGCAGTTTCTGTTGACTCTCATGTATGGTATTTTGACAGTGGTGCTACAAAGCACATTACCTCGCATCGTGATATGTTCACTTCTCTTGAGGCTGTCCCTAATGGGAATACTGTCACATGCTTCTTACCCAGTGAAGGGCATTGGTAAAATTATGCTTATTGCTGCAAATGGCAGCGCTTTCACACTTTCAGATGCTTTGTATGTGCCAGGGATAAAGAAGAATCTATTGTCTGTCTCTGCGCTTGATAGACTTGGATTTGTAGTCGAATTTGTGGATGACAGATGTACAGTTCATGATTTGACTTCTGGTGATATGATTATTGCATCTGGCACCTTGTTTTGTGGGCTGTATAGGCTCAATTCTTATGACAAGTGTGTGGAAGATTCAGCAAATGCAGTTTCTGATGAAAAGGCAGTTTCAGATGCAAAACTATGGCATACTTGTTTTGGTCATCTGAACTTTGCTAGCTTGCTGCGTTTGCAAAAATTTGATATGGTTGCTTCATTGCCCCCTCTTGAGGCACCATTGAAACATGTTTGTGAAGGTTGTATTTTGGGCAAAATGCAGCAATCTGCGTTTCCAAAGGATGGTTCTGTGCGGGCTACTCGCAAATTGCAACTTGTACATAGTGATGTATGTGGGCCCATGCAAACTCCGTCATTTGGTAAACACTTGTACTTCGTGACTTTCATTGATGATTACTCAAGGCATGCATGGGTATATCCACTGAAGGCAAAGTCCGAAGTGTTTTTGTGCTTCAAATAGTTTTTTCTTATGGTTGAAAATGTATCCAATTGTACTGTGGGCACCCTCCGTTCTGATCGAGGGGGGGAGTACATGTCTAAAGAGTTTGATGCATTTCTGGCTAGTCGTGGGATAAAACACCAATGTACAGTGCCGTATACCCCTCAGCAAAATGGTGTTGCTGAGAGGAAAAACAGGTCACTTATGGAGATGGCACGATGTATGGTCAAGGGCCAAGCTTTGCCACATGCCTTTTGGCTTGAGGCTGTCATGTGTGCTGCATATGTACTCAATAGGTGTCCCACTAAGGCCTTGCAGTCTATTACTCCATACGAAGCTTGGCATGGCAGGAAGCCTTCTATTGGTCACTTGCGTGTCTTTGGTTGCTTGGCCTATGCTTTAGTGCCTATGCAACAACGCAGAAAATTGGATGATAAGGCTATCAAATGCATTTTTGTTGGTTACAGTGCTGAAAGCAAGGGTTACAGATTGTATCATCCGCAGTCAAAGCATATCTTGATTAGTCCAGATGTTTTTGTGGAAGATGCTGTGCAGCCCTTGTTATCATGTACCAAAGAGACAGGTGTGAGCTCACGGGATGTATTTGATACGTTGTTGCCTCTCTTTACAGGTGGGAATTCAAATGTAAGTCCTAATGAGGCAAATATTCAGCCTATGCAGATTTCAAACGACATCATAGATCAGCCTAATTCTGATGCAAATTTACAGGATGTAATTCATGAGGATAGGGCTGAAAATGAGCAGGCTAGAGGTATGCCTAAATGGCTGGTGCAAACCTTGCGTGATAGTAAGATTGATGCACCTATGACTAGTCGTACTCGTTCAGGTTTTCAGCATGCCTCTTATGCATCAGATTGTTATGCTTTGGCTGTGTCTAGTATGTGTGAAGAGGAAGAACCTCTTTCATTTGTTGAGGCACAAAATTCAAAAAATTGGTTGGCTGCAATGCAAAGTGAATATGATGCTATAATGAAGAATGGTACATGGTCTTTGTGTGATTTGCCTATTGGTAAAAAGGCCATTGGATGTAAGTGGGTTTTTAAATTGAAACGAAAGCCAGATGGCAGTGTTGATCGCTATAAGGCTAGACTTGTTGCAAAGGGTTATGCTCAAGAAAAGGGCATTGATTTTGATGAGACCTTTGCTCCCACTTGTCGTATGACTACCATTCGTAGCATTTGTGCAATGGCAGCTCATAATGGTTGGAATGTACATCAGTTGGACATAAAGACTGCGTTCTTAAATGGAGATTTGCATGAGGAGGTGTATGTATCGCAGCCTCGTGGTTTTGTACAAAGAGGGCAGGAAAACAAAGTGTGGGTTGAAAAAGGCTTTATATGGTTTAAAGCAAGCTCCACGAGCTTGGTATGAAAAGATACATGCATATATGATTGCACATGGTTTTCAAAATAGTCCAACAGAAAGCACTTTGTATGTTAAACATGTGGATGATGTACATCTAATCATTGCTCTCTATGTCGATGACATGCTGCTCACAGGACCAAATGAGAGTCATATTGCTGATTTTAAGGGTGATTTGAATGCCTCTTTTGAGATGTCAAATTTGGGGCATTTGCATCATTATTTGGGGATACAATTTAAGCAGTGTGATGGAGGTATTGCTTTGTGTCAGACAAAGTATATTGAGACATTGTTGCGGAGATTTGGCCTTGAAGACTGCAAGCCTATTGCTACTCCAATGGAGACAGGTTTGAAGTTGAGTCTTCATGATGCTGGAGATCACTTTGATGTCACACTCTATCAGACAGCTGTTGGTTGCCTCATTTATGTATGCATTATGAGGCCAGACATTCAGTTTGCGGTCTCACAAGTGAGCAGGTTTATGCATAGCCCAGGGTCTCAGCATTGGAAGGTAGTTAAACGCATCTTTCGCTACTTGAGTGGCACCATACATCTTGGGTTGTTTTATCCCAAGGGGGGATCGTTGCCGCCAGATTTACATGCTTTTTCAGACTCAGATTGGGCTGGTTGCTATGACACGAGTGTCCACAAGTGGTTTTTGTTTCATGCTCGGTAGCTCATGCATATCTTGGTCAACCTACTGTGGCCACTTCTAGTTGTGAAGCTGAGTACAGGGCAGCTTTCACAGATACGGTTGAGTGTGTGTGGCTCAGACGGCTTATGGTGGCTAACTTGGGTGTTGGACAGGAGTCTGCCACCTCTATCTTCACTGACAGTTAGAGCGCATTGGCAGTTGCGAGAAACCCAGTTTTTCATGCTCGCACAAAGCACATTGAGGTGCATTATCACTATGTCAGGGAGAGACTCTCAGCAGGAGAGATCAGCTTGGCCTATGTGCCAACACAGGACAACCTCGCCGATCTTTTCACAAAGGCGCTTCCTCGTGAGAAGTTCGAAGCTTTTCGCAAAGCTTTGGGCTTGCTCCCCTTTGTGGACTGATCTACTTCTGGCATGGCACTCCCCTATACATGAGTGCCAGCTCTCGTTCACACCATCACTCCCAGGGGGGATTTGTTGCCATATATATATAGGCAGTGATGTGTGTGAACACACTTAGGATTGCCGGGGCACTTTTTCCCTCCCTCTTTAGGAGGTTTTTCCCTCGGCTTGTATATACGCCCATCCTTCTAGGGCTAACTTATCTTTTGTACATTGACACAATCTAATACACTTTGTGTTGTGTGCATTCTTGCTCCTTCTTCTCCAAGCTTTGTGTGCTTTCTTGCAACCCTAATTCCAACAGAAAAAGGGTGTGTACTTATGTGTCTTTAATTAAACACATATGTACACTCACAAAGGTTGAGCACCCAAATGTATAGGTCCAAACATCCATGTATACACACAATGTATTCGCATTAGTATATTTGACACACATCGACGTATATAGTAGTCATGCTTCTACTTACTTATATAATTGTATGTATGATTGACAGATGGAAGAGGTGACTAACATTTTTTTTTAGCACATGAGAAGCACTCTTTCCTTTGAGGAAAGGGTGAATTTGGTTGCTGAGTTTGAGCATCACTATTTCCATGTTCCAAGTTGGTCTGGGCCATGGTCGGTTTATGCTGTTAATTGGAATGATGTTTTCCAAATTACTATACGATTAGATTCAGATAAATTAGATGAAAATATTGCGCTCATGATTATCCAAGAAAGCTTGGGCTTGATTGATCATTATGAAATAGATTATAATGTCCATGGTGATAGAGATCAAGCACGACAAGTATTCGATGAGGTTATCAAATGTGTCCCAAAGCATAAGCTTCTTCGAAAATAAATATGGTTGTGTTATTATTTAATAACCATTGGTGGTAGATTGTATAAGTATTTTTTTATTCTTTCTTACTATCTCTAAGTAAAAAAAAGATCATGATTGTTATTAATATATAGCTTGATTATGTTTCATGCACAGACATGATTGTTATTAATATATAGCTTGATTATGTTTCATGCACAGACATGTCATTAAATATCTTGAAGTTGACCTATGACAATAACAAATTGTTGGATACGATCTTCTTTGAGGAGATACCACAATTGGGCGATATGGTTAATTTAAGCGATGGGGTTAATAGAGTCTCTGCAGGCATTGCTGGACGCAGGGTGGTACTGCCATCTACATATACTGGCGGGCCTAGATATATGCATCAATTGTACCAAGATTCAATGGCTATTGTTAGAAAGATGGGTAAACCTGACCTATTTATTACCTTTACTTGCAATCCTAAGTGGAATGAAATAACCAATGCTTTATTGACGGGTTAAGTTGCCCAAGATCAACTCGACTTGACTGCATGAGTCTTTTATGATGAGAAGCATAAGGACATGATGCACTTATTGGTGAAAAAATCAATATTTGAAATGGTATTGGGATTTGTTTCTGTTATTGAATTTCAAAAAAGAGGCTTGCCACATGCACATATATTATTGATATTGGAAAGTGGATGTAAACCGATTGAGATCCCTCACTATGATATGTTGGTGTGTGCTGAACTTCCTGACAAGGTGCTGTTTCTAGAGTTGCACAGCATAATTAGTCATTGCAATGTCCATGGACCATGTGGTGAATTGAATATGTGCTCTCCTTGCATGGTTAATGGGAGTTGTAAACATCAGTATCCTCCGAGACTACTAGCGTTGATGACAATGGGTATCCAGATGAGATGATGGTAGTTTCATCCAGGTAAAGGATCATAGGGTGGATAGTCGATGGGTTGTTCCATATAACCCTTTTCTCTCTTTGAGGTACAAAGCCCATATTAACATAGAAGTATGCTCTACCATTACAGCCGTAAAATATTTGTATAAGTATGTATACAAAGGACATGATAGAGCTACTATAGAGTTGCAAGACAGAAATGGGGTTATTGACAAGGTTAGTCAATATCTGGATGCACGGTACATTTCTGGTTCAAAAGCATGCTAGCACATATATCAATATGATTTACACGATAAAAAGTCTGATATACAAAGGTTACATATTCATCTCCCAATGCATAATAATGTGCTTTTCAATGACCAGGATGACTTGCGTGATGTGATTAGTTGTGACAGAAACCAAAGAACATCTCTCACTGAATGGTTCAAAGCCAATTAATTGTATATAGATGCAAATAGCTTACTATATGTTGATTTCCCTTACAAGTGGGTGTGGAATTTGGCTCTTCGCTCATGGACCAAAAGAAAAAGGAAAAATATGATTGGACGTATGTATAATGTTAGTCCGAGTGCAGGTGAGTAATATTACTTTTACGGATGCTTCTCAAAGTGTGTAAAGGGTGCAAATCTTTTGAGCATTTGCGCGAACAGTGAATGGACATTTGTATCCATGTTTTAAAGCTGCATGTGAGGCCAAAGGGATGCTGGAGAGTGAGGAGTGGTACATGTGTCTCCATGAAGCTGCAATTCAGAATACATGATTTCAACTGCATCAATTGTTTGTCATTATAATGGTTTTTTGTGAGCCTATATACCCTGGGCAGCTTTGGGATAAATTATCCGCCAAACTTTCAGAAGATTTTTTCCATTCATTACAGTAGAGAGGGTGTGTTGATGTTGGTGTTTATCATTCTATAGCAAAGAATGAGGCTTTGTTGCACATGCAAGATCTCTTACACCAATATGGCAAGCGGTTAGCTGATTTTGAAGGGTTGCCTACTCCAGATAGATCAAGTGTTGCCACTGTCTCATCAATGGTTTGCTGATGGGAAGAGATGATGTTTGATTCTGTTTAGTAGGCTGATTTATTTGTTTCCATGGAAAGGAAACAGATAAAGAGATGATGGGAAGAGATGATGTTTGATTCTGTTCAGTAGGCTGATTTATCTGTTTCCATGGAAAGGAGTCTTAATAGTTGCAATCAAGAGCATTTGATACTATTCTTAGAGCCGTTTCTTTGAATCAGGGTGGTGTTTTTTTCCTTGATAGACCAGGTGGGTTAGGCAAAACTTATCTTTACAATGCCTTGCTATCTTAATTGCATGGAGAGAAACACGTTGCCTTGACATGTGCATCGTCTGGAATAGCCGCATTGTTACTCTCAAATGGTCGTAGAGCTCACTCACGTTTCAAAATCCCATTGGTACTCAATGCTTCTAGCATATGTGGAATCAAAGCTAATAGCCCATTGGCCGAGGTGTTGAAGCTTGCAAAGTTAATCATTTGGGACGAGGCTCCAATGATGTATAGGTACGCATACGAAGCACTGGACATGATATTGAAGGACATTATGCAAAGTGATACAGTGTTTGGTGGAAAAGTTATGCTCTTTGGTGGTGACTTTAGGCAAATCTTACCGTTTATGTGCCAAAGGGATCGCACGAGGACATTGTTGATGCAACGTTATATCGGCCACATATTTGGAGATATGTGAGTGTTTTAAAGCTCACCTAAAACATGCGGGTTAGACAGAGTGCTTATAGTGGTATAGAACATGAATTTGTCAAATGGACATTACAAATTAGGGATGGCACTATAGGTTAGCCAAACAATTAAGGCATAGTAATAATTCCATCGCAAATGTTGATCCATGGAAACTCTGTTTTGAGTTTGGTAGAATGGGAATACAGGATAAATATCTTCAGAGAGTTGAGGATTATGCATGCTTCTTCAAAGACCGTGCTATTCTTGCACCACAAAATTTAGAGGTTGATGAGATCAATGAACTAGCCTTGAGTTTGTTACCTGGTCTTGAAAGAGAATACCTCAATGCAGATTCTATTTTTTCTTGCAAGAATGATGCAATGCTATATCCAATTGAGTACTTGAACAGTTTGAACTTAGATGATGGTTACCCACCTCACCACTTACTTCTGAAGATTAATGCCCCTATCATTCTGCTCCGCAATTCAGACCATCGACGGGGACTTTGTAATGGTACCAAATTGATATGTAAGCAATTTAACTCAAAGGTGATAGAAGCAAAAATCATTATAGGTACAAACATTGGAGACAGAGTCTTTATTCCCAGAATAACATTTGTGCCTGCTATGCTTCAATTGCCTTTTGACATGAGAAGGAGTCAATTTCCTGTCAGGTTATCTTTTGGTATGTAAATAAATAAGTCCACAAGGACAAACATTGAGTGTATTGGGACTTTATCTGGCCACACAAGTATTCACACATGGACAACTGTACATTGCTATGCCACGTGTTAGATCATCCGATGCAGTGAAAGTGTGTGTAAATCATATTGTGGAATATGAAAGTGGCACAAGAGGTTCATATGAAGTCTTCATAACCAATGTTGTCTACAAGTAGGTTTTGCAAATGGCATGCCGAAGAATTTAAATGTAAATGGTAGCTTGTAAATGTTAGAGACTACATTTATACATTTCTTTGTACAATGAAGTAAGCATTTGAATGGAGAATGTTTCTGAAGATGTGCAAGTGCAGTCTTTGTTTGCTTTTGGATTGCTTTTATATACAGTGCCATTATATTATTCGTTGCTTGGATCAAGCTACTGAGCGCGGACACACACACACACACACACACACACACACACACACACACACACACAACCATATATGTGTGTGTGTGTGTGTGTGTGTGTGTGTGTGTATATGTATGTATGTATGTATGTATGTATGTATGTATGTATAGAGAGAGAAAGAGAGAGTGTGTTATATTTGATGTCAGGGGTATATTGCTTAGGATGGATGTGGCAAGGAGATCATTTCCGTTCGTTTATGGTGATGGACAAGATACTGAAGGTAAATGCTTTAGACGTTTGCTATAATATAGGTATTATTGTTTTCCAAGATCTATTTAATATTCATGGCTGAATTGTAGACCCTCCATTTTAGGAAGGCCAAGCAACAACATCTCTACTAATTATCGAACTGTTAGAGAGCACTGGTGTTTTACGGTATATATACAAACTTCCTTTTTATGTAGCTTTTATGTTTTGTTTGATTAATTTACATTTTTATTGAAACATTCTTTTTGCAACAGGGAATATCGTTACTTTTTAGAACCTAGATTATTGTTAGGTTTGTATGGTTGAGATAGTTATGATGAGAGCTTTGGGCTCTTAGGAATTTACAATCTATGATTGCAGAAGGTTGCAGATCAACTTCATGTACGTGTAATGTTTGTGGATTATGAAAAGCCCGATAAGTTAGATTTTCGGTGCATAGGCACTGGACAATACATAATTTTTCGATTTGCTGTTTACAAGCCTGTTCAAACGCTATTCACCTCAAATATTGTAAGCTTTTGTCTTTATCCAACTTGAGAGTTATATTTTTAATGCTAATATTTTTTTATTTCATACATTTTGCCAGATGGAGGCGTAGGATATAGGCTACCGAGGAGAGATAATCCAGTTGTTCGAAGATTGTTTGGAGTCTGTATTCAGGTGTGTTAAGATAGTCATCATTTTATGGGTTTGTAATGCTAGATGTATATTTATATACCAAGTTTGGTACTTTAGAAGCTTCTATATGGATCTATATGGCAACCATGATGTGTTTTATATAAGGTTGGAAATTTGAGGATGATGTATACATATATGTATGAGTGTGACCAATATCTATGGATATTATGGGTGCGTGCGCATATATAGACACATATTTACATGTGTGTATCTGACATGCACACATGCATTCATAGGCGCGCACACACTTACACATATCTTCGAGTTGTGGCATGTATGGTTTCAATGGATTTCACGTACACATATGTACATGTACATACGTCTTTATGCATGTTTATGTGTAACTCGATGTGCCTAGCTTCAAAAAGGAAAGAAAGGGTGATTTACACATATTTCTTTTGCCTGTACCTGCATGGAAAATGCTTCTTGCCTGTCGGAGATGGGTTGCGACACTAGTTTTATAAATTTAATTGATGAAACAATACCATCATCCTCTTCAAAAATTGTGGAGCAAGTTGAAAAGACATGTGATCTCCATATCACTAAGCTGCTATAGTTGTTATAACTATATAAAAGAGGCCATATGGCAAAAAGTAACACATTTCTCCTAAAAGTGCCACATAAGCAAACACCAAAAAAGTATGTAACCAAATATTTATCTTAATAGTATATCTTAAAATTATAATAAAAGAAGAAGTCTTTTGAAACACAAACTTACTATTAACACCAAAAAAACTTCAACCCAGTTGAATCTCATCAAAATAATACAATTTTGTGATACTCATGCTTTCAAGAAGCATTCTATATAACGAATTTTGTAAGTGAAGTGAAAGTTCTCACTTTTGCATACAAAGGTGCACTTGGAGGCTTTAGGAACATAAGGAGAGGCTCAAACTTCTTGCATATTCTATGAATGGAAGAAGATCTACTCAACCATCTAACTTTATGGATTTGATTCTCATATGTAGAACAACACAATCAAATTTTGACTCTAGGTACTTAATAATGAGCTTTTAATGGCACTTTTGGAGAAAATTCCTACTATCTAAGTCACAATTTGGTCAATATCTTGTGCACCTGATGACTTGTTTATTGTATCAACTAAGCACAAATTTGCTGTATGTGCAAAATGCAATGGATAAAAGTCATCTACAAATTATCTTGATCATTCTCTCCCTTTAAAATAAGAGCTTGGAAGTATGTAAACTTATAGCTCTAGGAGGACCTTGTAGACCCCACATGAATCTCACTCAGTCAACACACTAAAGGCACGTGATTTTTACACCAAGTGGGTGTGTCTATGTACACTATGCATGACGAACACCCATCTCTACACTTTTCATCCTTTTTCACCTCTTTTACATTCACCAACTACAAACAACCTTTAAGCAATTGAACCATAAAATTGAAGGATTTGTGCTTGCTCTCAACATAAGAATATAAACCCATAATTTTAAATAGTTATGACTTGGTATATAATAATTCATGATAAAATCATGTATGTGTATATATATTCATCCATATCAGTGATCAATTGATGTAATTTCCTAATTGCACAAATATATTATTTATGAACAAAGTAATAAATTTAGAGTACGTATATAAATTTATTGTTTTTATAGAATTAATGATTTCATATTTGCACATTGAATTTATGATGTTCCCATATGATAGCAATTTGATAGCATAGGTATATTAATTTGTATAAATAAAATTAAGTGAAAGTTTTCTAGAGAGTGGGAAATTGAAAAGAGAGAGAAAATAGTCATTTATTATTATTTATTGAATTTCAAGCAATATTAAGGTGATTGCAAGTTTTTCACACATAATTGTGAATTTTTAAAAGTTGTGTGGCAATTAAGAATAGAATATATAGGTACTTCGAATGTAATTTTGATTTGAAATTTGTTACATTGATAAAAACTTATAGTGCAATTCATAAACTTATCGTCATGCAATAATAAATAAGCCTTCAAACTCTCATGATCCATAAAGTGTAAAAAGAAAAAGTTTATTAGTGCCTACCTAATGCCATGTGGCATTGTGGCCTCCAAATCCACATTCACTAAAAGAGAATTCTAAGGCTAGAACCTAAGGCTTTATGCTGTTTTAGCATATTCTACCTAGCTCTAAAAACTAAAGCGGTGTCTGTCCTTTATCATGAGCAATACAATTCAATAAGAATCATGGGAGAATAAGTCAAGTAATAATAGCTACATACTCATTTATTTGAAGCTTTTGTAGAGAGCAACATTCATATATTCATGTAGTGAATTTCTTATTAAAGACATGGCTAGGGAGCTATCATGCAAATGAG
This sequence comes from Cibotium barometz, assembly GCF_041138505.1. Lineage (NCBI taxonomy): Eukaryota > Viridiplantae > Streptophyta > Polypodiopsida > Cyatheales > Cibotiaceae > Cibotium > Cibotium barometz. The sequence goes on from NC_141064.1 coordinate 48,128,144, forward strand.
GTCAAAGCTTGGCCCCATGTTACCCTCCAAAGAATTTTTATAGAGGAGATTATCAAGTGGTTTGAGAATGGCTCCATGAACACAATGCTAAGACAACCAACAACAAAGAATAAAAAAGGATGAGCAAAAGGACAAAATCTTCCTGAAGCATTGGCACTACTTCTATAAGCTACATTAACATAATGCATCAACATAATGGAGAATGTAGACAATGTAACAAACAAAACAAAAGATTATATTAACTCCATACCCATCAAGGCATAAAAATGGTGCTTCTTCCCAAAGCTACTTGAAGGTGTAGGTTTTCCTAGATAATGAAAGTGCATACTATATGGCCTAGAAGATTTCACAAAAATAAGGTGTTGGTTTTCGACTTATTAAGGGGCCTTTTTAACTTCAAAAGTTCTATGATGAAGTACAACTTGCTTAGGATTCTTTTCAACTTCATAAGTTCCTTATAATCTAATATATGTCAATGTAACCATTTTTATGGTAGTGATGTATGGACATAGAGGCTAGTAATGGACTGGGGTACTTTTTCCTACCTTAGGAGGTTTTTTTCCCCAAGCGTGTATACACACTCTTATGATTGTGTAAGTGACCTTATCATGTCCCCTCACTTTTATATCACTCATTCTCATCAATCTACTTTGAGTGCTAGTGTTTTGCTTCTCTCTATCTCCGCTTGCTTGTTCTACATCTGTGTGTGTGTGTTGCTACCTTTGTCTCTTTACTCTAATAATTGGAATCAGAGCAGGTTCTCTTAGTGCTCATCCCCTCATCATCACCTCCTCAAGCTTCTCTTCTGATTTACTCAAATTGAGCTATTCTTTTAGGTAGAGAAGGTATACCCTACAGTATTTTATTAACTAAATTAACATCGTTTTTGTAACTTTTAGGCTCGGGCCATTTTAAGTGCATTTCAAGGCTCGTTCTTATGTTATAGGGTTTTAATTCGAATTGTCTTTGTTCAATTTTAGGTTTTCAGCAATGCAGTGGGATAAATTTTTTATGTAGATATTTCATCATTGCTGCTTCATCTTTGCCTTTTCCCTTTTCCTTTTGATCATTTTTCCATTTGTAGCATTGCTTTTTGATGTGTCCCTTCTTGCCACAATAATGGCATTCCAAGTCCTTTTTGGAGCGAGACTTGCTCCTTCCCCGTTCTTGGCTTTTACCCCTTTGCTGGGATCTCCCACGTGCATTCATTGCATTGGACTTTCCAGCAGAGTTGTTTTTCCTGTTCATCTCTTCTTGAAGAAGAGCACCCTCAACATCTGCATATGACAGCATAGCATTTGAATTGCTAGTGGCTGTCCTAAATGTGTCCCAACTCTCTGGCAAAGTGCATAAGAGAAAAGTGGCTTTGAACTCATCGTCCATTGCCAACTTTTGATTTATAACTTGGCTGACAATACCATTAAACTCATTTAGATGGGCTATTCATAGACGCCCCTTCCTTCATCTGAAGACCTATGAGTTTCTTCAACCAATACACTTTGCTTGAGGCACTTTGCTGGGCATACAAGTCGTGCAATCTTTGCCACATTCCCCAAGCTATCTTCTCTCCACGAATGCTGAAAAGTAAAGAGTCTGACACAGACAACATGATAGTAGATCTTGCCAGCTCATCCATATCTTCCCACTCTTCAGCAGTAAGAGAAGCGGGCTTTACACCCCTTTCTTCGATAGGCTTGTGCTGCTTCTTCTGGAGCAACACATTGTAGCACTGGGTTTGCCAAATATCATAGTTATGTGAGCCTTCAAGCTTCTTGATGTGAAGCAATGAAGAGCTCTCACCTGTGGTTGCCATAGCAATATGCAACCTGTCAATGCCTGACTCCCTGCAAAATGTGCAAACACTGCACCAAAAGCACACAAAGTGCTCACTGTTGTTCTCCCAAGCTTTATCTCCCACCGTGGAAGCAGGAATGCAACTTTTCTCCCACTGAATGTGATGAAATCACCAAAATCTGGTTGCTGCAGATTTAGGACAGCATCTTAAATGTGCTCTGTTGCCCTTCCAAAGTACTGTACAACAGTACTAAGTGCTCACCAATGATGTACCAAACCTGTACCGGCAAGTACAGCAGCTGAAATTGAACCTTTTGCTTACTCAAATCAATGTGCAGCCATGCCAAAACTTGTACAAAGCTGTACCAAATCTGTACCAGCAGGTACAGTAGCAATAAATGCTATCTTGGCTGTCCAAATGAGTGAAAATCAGTCTTTTACAGTCCCAAACACTGCATACAACAGTCCCGAACTGAAATTGGGCAAAAGCCCCTTGACTGCAAGCTGATTTCTGAGGATTCAAGGCATAAGAGTCTTGCTTGCTGCTTTGCCAAGCTCAACAAGCATAAAATCTTGAAAAGCCCCTTGATTTAAGATCAATTGCTGATCATACATGGTACATTGACGCACATGAAGGCATCCAGAGTCTTTGCGATGCTTCTCCCTGGCCACATATACATCCAATACATGAAAGCCCCTTGATAAGATCAATTGCTGATCATACATGGTACATTGACGCACATGAAGGCATCCAGAGTCTTTGCGATGCTTCCCCCTGGCCACATATACATCCAATACATGAAAGCCCCTTGATTTACAGGCACATTGAGTGCTTGACAGGCATCAACACGTTGCCCAAAGCATCAAATGCAATTGTCTGCATGCAAATCAATCCAATCGGCACAAAAGCCCCTTGATTTGCACTGTAATTTGCTGCAATATCTGCCCGGTAGTTTTACGCCGTCTAACGCCAAGCGCTCATACGTTTACACAACCTTACGCTTGCTACGTGCGAATGGGTACGCCGCTGCACTCTGTGTCCGCCTGGCTGCTATAGGCGCCTGGTTGGCTGCTGTAGGCGCCTGGCTGCGCCTGGTTGGCTGGGCAACCTGCTTAGCTGCCTTTTGCCACGTGCTCGCCCAGCCTGCCTGCGCGAATGCTACCTTGTGGTTTGCTACGCGTAGCTCTGCCCGTTAACCCCTAGTCGACCTGCTATCTCAGCGATCACACACTGCTGTAGGCGCCTGGCTCCACCATCATGTTGGAAGTAAACTGCACATGCAGAGAGCTGCAAGCTGGCTCTGATACCAGTTGAATGGGAGAGTTAGAATTAGGGTTAGAGTTCATGTGGGAGACATACACAGAGAAGAAGGGAGAGAGAGAGAGAGAGAGAGTTGTGGGGATAAGTCAACTCACCAAGTGTGAGTGTGTGACTCCCCTATCACACATGTATATTGCACTAGTACACATAGTGCACTTAGTACATTAAAAGTACTAAGTGTACTATGTACTATAACTTATGGGCTTGTACACACTATAAGGGTGGGCATAATGCCTTTACCCCAACAATGAGAACTATAGGCAGATAGGGAAGTCATTGTCTCAGATTGAGGCATCCTCCTTGGTAAAGGAAGAAGACCCTGTTGTGTGTAATTAAGTTTTTTAACTAAAAATTTTACACATTTCATGGTGTTTTTGGTGCGGGCCCCATTTAGACACTAAAAGGTTTTTGTAGGCACTGTGGGAAAGTGTTGTTTTGGGATTTGCCGGGATTTGCCTGAATTATGGTTTTATAGAGAAGTACTGTGAATTTTGTGTGTTGATAATTTGTGCATGAAGTTTTACAAGTGTTGGTGGATATTTGTACGTGCTCTTGTTACTCGTAATTTTGACTATTGAGTAAGAAGAAGTGCTGCTAGTGAGCTCATTGCAGATTGAGCAGTGTTGTAGGTTGATATAGATAACTTTGTTTCAAGTAGTTGGTTGGTTGTGCAGGTAAAGATGTCCAACATCTTGTTACAAATTGTGAGCTAGAACCTAAATAAGAATAATTTCTAGGCTTTAACTTCAGGATAACTAATTTCCTTATGGGAAAAGGATCTTGGGAGTTCATCACAAGTGAAAATCACAAGTGAAAAGGAGCCCGAGATTGCTGAAATCCCACCCCACATCAAGTGCAAGCATATAAAGCATGGCATGAAAGAGCCAAAAAGGTGTTGTACTAGTTGTTTGTTGGTGTAAAAGATTCCATGATTGTGCATATACAGGATACACAAATGCCTAAAGAGGCTTGGTACACCTTGGTGAAGATGTATAGTACAAACACTCAAGCTCTCTGAGATACAACTAAAGCAAGAGCTACACAATGTGACCAGAGGGAAGCTGAGTATAAGTCGATGAAGATTAAAGGCCTTGCAGAAGCCCATTTCAGACCTGCATTGGAGTTTGAGAGAACTTTTCCAATTTTCAAGAATTGATTGCTCTTCTCATCTGTCAGGAGATGACTATCTTTCGAAAATTCACATACGTAGGCCTCTACTCATATACAAGTAGAGGTAGATGCAAATCATCATCTAGAGAACACAGTGGTCAATTTAGAAATTAAAACTAGAGGCAACAACAATAATAAGAAAAGCAGTCTCATACAAGCGGAAGAGGCCATTCTAGAGGCAGGGGGAGCCACAGAGGCCACTCTAGAGGCAAGGGGATCTAGATAGGCCACTCTAGAGATAAAGGGAGCCAGAGAGACCTCTCTATGGGTAGGGGGAGCGAGAGAGGCCAAGGTGTTTGGCAAAGAAATAGCATGGAGTGCTATTATTATGGTAAACCAGGGCACACTGCGAAGGACTACAAAAAAAGCATAATGATATCAAAAGTGAAAAACTATAGTAAGGTAACTATGCATCAAGTAAGCATGGTGATGACAAAAGTGAGCAGCTGCTTATCATACAGTACATTTTCAGTTCCATAACGTGAAGATTATAAGATATTTGGTATGTGGATTCTTTACCACCTCTAACGACATGACCAGTCATGGTGATGATGAGTGGTTTAGAGATATGTAAAAAATGGAAAAACCAAGGTATGTGAAAATAGGTGATGATAATGCACACCCTATTATGCATGTTACTATAGTACTATTGACTATGCAAGATGGCAAAATGAAGTACTTGGCACATATGTACTTTATGTTCTAACATTACGAATAACCTCATTTCTATTGGACAGATAGTTGAGCAAGGTCTACGAGAGTGAGGTTTAATCCTCAAGGATACTTTATGTAACACTTCAAAAATTTGTGACGCTTGGTTGTAAAGGGTAATAGAAATGGTAGGTTACTTTGGATGTTAACATGCATGAGATGAAGGTTACGCATGGGAAAAATGTCATTGTAGATATTGACATATGGCACAAGCGCATTGGTCATGTGAATATATAGTGGGGCTGAAGTCCATATAGGTCCAAAATAGTGTTGTAGGTTTGCTTAGTTTAAGTTTGATGGTATGCATAAAGTATGTGAAGCGTACCAGCTTTTCATAATCAGGCTAAACATGCTTTCCTACCTGAAAAAGCACATTAGTGCATGACCATTAGATGTTATACATTCTAATGTATAGAGATTGACCAAGATTACAATAATTGTAGGCTACAAGTATTATGTTACATTCATTAATGATCACATACGAAAGTGGGGGTTTACTTCATGAAGGAGAAAAGTGAGGTGTTTACTCACTTTCAAACATTTAAAGCCTTGGTTAAGAAGGAAAAAGGTATGTTAATAAAATGCCTAGGATTGGATAGTGGGGGAGAATATTTCTCCAATGAGACAATTGATATGCAGGTACACTTCGCAACAAATTGGTGTTGTAGAAAGGAAATACAAGAACATTGTAGAAGTTGCTTGTGCCTTGATGTCTAAAAAGAATATGTCGGATTATTTTTGGGCAAAAGGAGTAGCAAACTGATGTTTACATTATGAACATGGCCCCCACAATAGTTGTTTACATTATCAACAAGACCCCACTACAGTTGTTCATAGTGGTATGCATCTAAATAAAAGTTTATAAGCATAAAACTAGATGTCTCACTTGAAAGTGTTTGGATGTATTACATATATTTATGTTCTTGATGAAGTGAGAACTAAGTTAAATCCAAAGGTAAAGAAATGCATCTTCATTTTGGTTATGCTTTGGAGAAAAAATGTTATAAATGGTATAACCCTCCCACTCATGTGAGTAAGTAGAGATGAGTAGCTTTTGGTATACACAAGTGAAGATGCATATGTAAGAGGTAATGATGTTATCCCACATGTAGAGCAACAATCATAGGTGCTTAGTGAACCTAGAGAGTTCTCTAGCAATGGATCTAGTGTTAGTCCATACTCAAGTAGGTTGAGGATAGATGCAAGAAATGTAGATGTATCATCTTGTGGTACTATAGGTGCTAGTATCATGTAAAGGAAACAAAGGTATATTAACCTTTGTTTCCTAATCTATCAGCAGGTTACTCTTATGTGGATGGTGACTCTAATGGCTCCGAGCAAAGCCTTGATGAAGAGCTTGGCATTACATCATTGGTTATTCTTGGTGCATTGAGAACCAAAGTTGTTTTAAGAATACCTTCCCCAAGGCAGTAGTAGCTAGTGGATAAGACTTTGGACTTTCTACGGGAGAAATTGGGTTCAAATCCTCTTGGGGACATCTTATACTACTGAGGGCGTGTTTGCGTGTAAATGGGCACGTAGGTAGCCTTCCACACACCTTAGGCTGTCATCGTTCGATTGTCATGGTGCTTGCTTCCACCTTCCTCTTCGATGATCCTGCATTAGGGATGATGATAGCCTAAGGTGAGAACAGTGTGCAATGCTTGCCCTTCAAGCTCACACTCTGGATTAAGGATGATGGTTGCCATGGACATCAAAGATTGTGATTCAACCTGCGATGCCCAGTTCTACCAAAGCTGTGCAGGGTGTTCACTCCAATCGGTCGAGCGACTAACTTGTGGGGTTCATCCCGTGACTTGTCCACTGTTTATAAAGTGGCGAATATTTGGAAGGGTGGTACCCCCTTGTGGTACTCAGGTGTGTGTGTGTGTGTGGTTAGTATGGTGTGTGTGTGTGTGTGTGTGTATCTAGGTGAAATTCCTTTGTATGACTAGGAATGGAATAAGACCTTATGAAAAAAAGAGCTGCTTTGAGAACACCCGACATTGATCTAGGTGTACATAGGTCTTATTTGGGTTAGATACCCTATTAACAGGTTAAGATATGAAGGATATATAACCCATCACGATGCTTACATGTTCACTCCAATCAGTCGAGTGACTAACTTGTGGGGTTCATCCTGCGGCTTATCCACTGTCTATAAAGTGGCCAATATTTAGAAGGCCACCCCCTTGTAGTACTTGGGTGTGTGTGTGTGTGTGTAGACGGGTGAAATTATTGTGTGTGACTAGGAATGGAATAAGACCTCATGAATTAAAAAAAACTATTTTGAGAATACCCGACATTGATCTGGGTGTACGTAGGTCTACTTAGGTGAGATACCCTATTAACAGGTTAAGATATGAAGGATATATAGCCCATCACAATGCTTACATGTTAAGGCAATATAAGAGATATAGCCCACTTGTTTTGAGGAGGCACTTAGAAGTCAGAAATGGGAAGATGCCATGAATGAGGAGATGGCAACATTAGATACAAATGTGATATGGGAATTAGTGTCATTGCCTAAGGACAAGAAGGAAATTGGATATAAGTGGGTGTACAAGGTCAACCATAATCATGTATAAGGCAAGATTAGTTGCGAAGGGTTATGCACAGATATATGGCATTGACTATGAGGAGAAATAGCTCGATCACAAAAATGGCAACCATGAGGCTGCAGTAAGATCAGCATCAAAGGGCTGGTCTTTACATCAAATGGAGGTAAAGAATGCATTATTGCATAGTGATTTGCAAGAAAAAGTTTAGATGATGTAGCCATTAGGTTATGAGAGCGATGCACATCTAGATTTTATGTGCAGGTTATGCAAAGCCTTGTATGACTTGAAACAAGCACCCAAAGCATGGTCAAACAAGATCAGAGAAAGTATCTTGTTACCATTTGATTTTAGATATCCAATGAAGCTTTTTCACTTTATGTGAAGAGGATAGATAGAGCGATCATGTTGTTAGTTATTTATGTCAATGACTTAATTATCACTGGTGATAGTGATGCTGACATACATAATGCCATGATATTTTTGAAGCTAAAGTTTGAGATGAAAGATGTTCAAGTCAAGAGCTTATCTTAGCCTTGTTGAAGCATGTGTTGCTGGGTCTTGCCTTTGAGTCGAATGCAACTTCCCACATGGGTGAGCTAGCTCGTTCGTCGTGTCCTCGCTCTATTGTCACACCGAAATACTCCTTTGCCAAAGGGGTGAAGGGAGAGCTCTCAATGCCTAGATAGAGGCAAGAAGAGATGGTCCTTCGCTCGCAATGGTTCTCTCTCACAGAGGGTGGGAAAAGAAAAGCTAATGTAAGAGGGAAACCTATAAATCACACCTATCGAAACAAGCATCCATCAAAGCAAGTAAGAACACAATAGCATGCAAGCAAGCAAGAAGAGGGAAGAAGGAGAGCTCAAAAGAAAACTATTGTAAGGGAATGATTGTGTCTTGCTTATTGTAAAAAATGACATACACAAGTGACTGGTTTTTACACTAGACTAGACAAACTTAAAAATGGTTTGACCTTTATTACTAGTCTTAAGCAACTGTATGTACTATAAATCACACCTATCGAAACAAGCATCCATCCTATAAATCACACCTATCGAAACAAGCATCCATCAAAGCAAGTAAGAACACAATAGCATGCAAGTAAGCAAGAAGAGGGAAGAACACACTCACAAAACCCTAATAGAGAACACACAAGGTGAGAGGCTAAAAATCTTCTTCTTCTCTACTCAACACTCAACACACCATATACAAGAATAAGAGTACACACAATATGAAAGGTACTCAAACAATACATACACGGGTTCTCTATAGTGTGAACCCGACTAAATGAGCTGGCGCTATAACTATGCCAGTCTCTAGAGTGGCTGTCACACAGCCTGTCATCCCACTGGCCACATATCACCCAAGATCTCACCAACCATGCCAGTGGTGTAAGTGCGGGGCCTATCCCCCAGGCGGGTCATCAGTGTCCACCGCCTCACTAGAGCTCGATATCTCAACACTCCCCCTCGAGCTCAACTCCATCTCATGTACACCAAGTGAAGCCCTGAATCTGCGGAGCTTCTCTGTACCCAATGCTTTGGTGAAGATGTCAGCTACCTCATCCTCTGTGCTGACATAAACAAGGTCAAGGTCTCCTGCCAAGACCTTCTCTCTGACGAAGTGGTAGTGGACCTCTATGTGCTTCGTACGAGCATGAAAGACTGGGTTCCTAGCCAACTGTATACTGCTAATGTTGTCACAGAAAATGACAACTTGTCTATCCACTGATAGACCCAAATCTGCAAGTAGCTTTCTCAACCAAGCTACCTCACATGCTGCCATAGCAGCTCCTCTATACTCGGCCTCTGTACTGGATAGAGCAATCGTAGGCTGCTTCTTGCTGCTCCAAGTCACAGCAGCACTCCCCAAAGAAAACATGAATCCACTGGTAGATCTTCTGTCTGAGATACTACCAGCCCAATCAGCATCTGTGTACCCATGTACACATATCTCTGTCCCAGTCTCATAGAATAGTCCACAATGTAAAGTAGACTTCACATACCTCAGTATGCGTCTCACTGCATCCAAATGCGGTTTCCGTGGAACCTGCATAAACTGACTCACCAACCCAACAGCATAGCTCAAATCTGGTCTGGTGATCATCATGTAGATCAAACTTCCTACTATGCGTCTGTACATAGTAGGGTCCTCCAAGATCTCTCCCGAATCTGCACTCAACTTGCCATTCTGATCCAATGGCACAGAAATAGGCTTACAGCCTATCATACCATACTTGGACAACATGTCTAAGCCATACTGTCTCTGCAGTAATCCAATACCATGTGGTGACCTAATCACCTCAATGCCCAAGAAATATCTGAGCTCCCCCAGATCCTTCATCTCAAACTTCTGTCTAAGCAAGATCTTTACATCAAAGATCTCTGCATCATGGTCCCCCGTAATGATCAAGTTATCTACATAGATGACAATAAGCACAACTCCTCTATCACCATGTCTCACATACAATGAGAAATCTGCATTGGCTACATGAAAGCCAATAGTGACAAGATATTCAGAAATCTTGTCAGACCATGCTCTTGGTGCTTGCTTTAAGCCATACAAGGCTTTCTTCAACCTGCAAACATGCTCGGGGTGACCCACATCCTCATAACCAGGTGGCTGCAACATATACACCTCTTCTTGCAAATCCCCATGCAAGAATGCATTCTTTACATCCATCTGATGTAAAGACCATTGCTTTGACGCAGCCACTGCTATCACAACTCTCACCGTTGCCATCTTGGCAACTGGGCTGAAAGTTTCCTCATAATCAATCCCATATGTCTGCGCATATCCTTTGGCTACCAATCTAGCCTTGTACCTGTTTATGCTTCCATCACTGTTATGCTTAACTTTGTACACCCACTTGCATCCAATGGCTTTCTTGCCTTCAGGCAATTGCACTAAGTCCCAAGTTTCATTTCCATATAGTGCATCCATCTCCTTATCCATAGCTTTCTCCCAACACACATTTCCAACAGCCTCATCAATGCATGTGGGCTCAACAACCTGCACAACCTTTGCCATATATGCATAGTGATGTGCCACATAACCATCATAGGTAAATCTCTGCACAGGATTTCTCACTCTCCCAGATCTTCGCAGCTTCTCATTCATGGCTTCCATAGCCTTCTTTACACCAGGTGTTCTCATAGCTGGGATCCCAAGCTCCTCATCAAGACTCATATCTGAGCCACTAGACTCTCCATCAACATGAGAATGCCCTGCAGAAATGTCAGGCATACCAAGGGGCTCAACCATTTTCTCTTTTCCTTTACGTGATGTAGTAATCACATTTGCAGGGCTGGTATTATGACGCAGCCTGCCACTCCATGGTCTATCAACAGACCCACTAGATGAGGACTCTCCTGGTCCACTCAAAGACTGTGATTGCTGACCTGCATTCTGTGCAACCACCCTTCCACTCACATCAGCCCCAACAGCTTCTTTTTCAGCAACATACCAGCTGCTCATCTCATCAAACACAACATCCCTGCTTACCCTCAGCTCACGTGTAGCAGGGTTATAACACTTGTATCCCTTTTGCTCAAGGGAATATCCAATAAACACACATTTTTCAGCTTTCGGATCCAGCTTAGTTCTGAGCTCATCTGGCACATGCACATATGTAATGCATCCAAAAATTTTCAGATGAGATAAATCTGGTTTTCTGCCAGTAAACCTCTCCTCTGGAGTTACATCATGTATGGCTGCAGTTGGAGTCCTGTTCATGATGTATACTGCTGTAGAAACAGCCTCAGCCCAATAGCAATGCGGCATATTCTTCTCTTCCATCAATGCTCGCGCAATCTCAGCAATGTGCCTGTTTTTCCGCTCAGCAACTCCATTTTGCTGCGGAGTATATCTGCATGTGAACTGTCTCCGAATACCATTCTTCTTCAAGAATTCAGAGAACTCATTGGAGAAGTACTCTCCCCCTCCATCTGACCTTAGGCACTTTACATATTTCCCTGTTTGCTTTTCAACCAAAACTCTGAAATTCTGAAAGTGAGTGAACACCTCACTCTTCTCCTTCATGAAATATACCCACACTTTTCTTGTGTGGTCATCAATGAAAGTGACATAGTACCTGCAGCCTCCCATAGACACGGTCTTCGTAGGACCCCATACATCTGAATGCACAAGATCTAGTGCATTTCTGCTCACATATCTGTTACGTGGAAACACATGCTTTGTTTGCTTCCCAAATTGGCATACTTCACATATTTTCTGCATACCTTCCACCTTAAATTTTGGCAGCCCTGTCACGATTCCTTTTGTCTGCATAGACTTCAATCTCTGAACATTTACATGTCCAATTCTTTTATGCCATATGTCTGTGTCTGCAACAACTCCTGAACCATTTGCAAACATTGCAGCACTCATTTCAGGCATGTCTACATTCAACGTAAACATTCTGCCCACTCTGTTGCCTTTTGCAACCAACCTGCACTTGTCTTTAAAATCTTCAACATAACACCCATCAGGGTTAAACCGAACCTGCAAACCCTGCTCAATCATCTGGCCAACTGAAACCAGATTCTTTGTTATGTTCGGTACATGAAGTACATCTGCAAGGTACTTCACTTTGCCATCCTGCATAGACAATGGCACATCTCCAACGTGGGCAATTGGATGAGCAGTGTCATCCCCTGTTTCCACAAAACCTGGTCTTTTCGGGTTTTTCATCTCCTTGAACCACTCCCCATGACTCGTCATGTGGTTCGAAGCGCCTGAATCCACATACCATACATTATCTTTTTGTGCTGCATCAACATTTTCAGACATGGCATTCACGACATGCTGCATAACAAACAACCTCTCATTATCCTCATTATTTCTGCTTGAGGATGCATAGTTGTTTTGCTGCACTTTCCCATTTTGTATGTCAGCTTGCTTTTTATAACATTCTGACTGCACATGTCCAGGCTTACCACAATAATAGCATTCACGTGTATCATTATATTGCCTTTGCCAATTTCCACGGCCTCTTTGACTCCCCCTGCCTCTGAATTTGCCTCTTCCACCTGCGTGTTGTTGTTGTTGTTGATTCTGGGACTGTTGTTGTTGCTGCTGCTGCTGGCCATAATTCTGATTACCTGGGACTGTTGTTGTTGCTGCTGCTGGCCATAATTCTGATTACCTGTTCGGCCACCTCCTTGACCGCGTCCACGGCCTCCTCTACCTCGTCCTCTTCCTGAACTCGTGTAGAAGGCCTGTTGCTCTGAACTGTTTTTGCTTTGTGAAGACTGTTGGTCTTCACCCAAGTTCTTCTCTTCGATAATCAGCATAGACACCAAATCTGTAAAGTTGGGAATGTTTTCCCGAGTCTGAATAGACGTCTTAAACGCCTTGTATTGTGGCCCGAGACCACGTAGATAGACTTCCACCTTGTCATCATCATCTACTGACACACCAATAGATGCAAGGGATTCCACAATGCCCTTTATCTTCAATGCATAGTCATTCACAGACATGCTCTTTTTCTCCACAGTATGAAGTTCATTCTTCAACTGTATCTTACGTGCCTTGGTATTTGTTTCATAAAGCTTTACCAAGGTGTCCCACGCCTCCTTGGGGGACTTGGCATCCTGAATGTGCCCAATCATGGTGTCCTGTATACTAATGGAAAGCCAATACATTACTTTCCTGGCTCCTTGGTTCCAATCTTTAAACTCTTTCACATCTGTAGCAGTCGGATTTATATCCGGTATCTCCGGTGCCTCTTCATGCTCACCTTCTATGTAGTCCCAATAGCCTTTTCCCATCAGAAAATTTGTCAACCTGAACCTCCAAGCATGGAAGTTATTCTTGTCCAGCTTCTCAGCCACAATCTGTGTTATGCCATCATTAGACATCTTGCCAAACACACAATTTTACCAGAAACTGCACTCTGGTTTTTCTGCACAACTGCTGTATTTTCTGCACAGCGGTACTGTAGTACACTCAAATGTCACCAACAGTGACTTCAATGTGCATACATACACCCAATGGCAACTGTAGACCTCTTTGCAGCACCCACAGTGTCTGCACAGTCAATCTGTCTTCCTGCAGTTCGTAAAACAGAGTTCTGCAGAGAATCGATGACTTACCCGCAGTGCTCGAAATCGCCTGTTTTCTGAAAAAATGGAGGTCCAGACGCGCCCGAAACGCGTTTTCGGCCCGAAAATTCTTAGTCCAAAGGACTGTATAGTTGCCCTGTAGCTTTACTCCCGCGAAGAAAGCTCCTCAATCAGAGATCGTTTGCCGGTGCCTCCTGTAGAGCTCCCGACAAGGGTGTAGTCACCAACACAAATAGGGAAGAGTAGTTGAAGCTCTTACCCTCGTACCGCTTCTTGTGGTTCTCTTGCTTGCAGCTCAGCCCTTAGCACGAACCAGGCTCTGATACCATGAAAAGATGCAGGGGGGAAGAGAGCTTGAGCTCTTGCAAGCACACACACACACTCACAAAACCCTAATAGAGAACACACAAGGTGAGAGGCTGAAAATCTTCTTCTTCTCTACTCAACACTCAACACACCATATACAAGAATAAGAGTACACACAATATGAAAGGTACTCAAACAATACATACACGGGTTCTCTATAGTGTGAACCCGACTAAATGAGCTGGCGCTATAACTATGCCAGTCTCTAGAGTGGCTGTCACACAGCCTGTCATCCCACTGGCCGCATATCACCCAAGATCTCACCAACCATGCCAGTGGTGTAAGTGCGGGGCCTATCCCCCAGGCGGGTCATCAGTGTCCACCGCCTCACTAGAGCTCGATATCTCAACAAACTATAAGGGAGCTGGGCAACCTCTATGGCTCGATAGAGTCAAGCATTAGGGCTAGAGGCACGATGGATTGAATGGGTGGGGTGGTCAAAGATACAGTAGAAAGGTCCCTACTATTGATTATCGGAATGTCCAAGCGATGAGTCGTACCATGGGTCAAGCTTGCACATGCCATGGTTCCCCCATCCAAAAATGTACCTATATAGCTATCAGATGAGGCTCAACAAAAGTTTGTGAAAGAACAATGCCTATATTTCTATTATATACAGAGCCTATGGCTATTGTAGGTGAATATTGCAGGTGATGTGCATGGCTATTACAAGTGAATATTGTAAGTGATGTGCATGGGCATTGGATAAAAGGTGGGCCCATGCAGAAGCTTCATCTAGTGAAAACTCCAACACACTGCTTTTTTTTTGGACAATTTTCATTCTGCTTTCTTTGACTCTTACACGTAGTTTGAGATAGGAAATTCATAGTTGATATGTAATGAAAATGGCTGGTAAGGTAGGTGGGAATAAGATTGGGTTGTCCATGCGAATGGAAGAATTTAAGACACCCAAACATGGGTAAATCACGACTTGTTCGTGTGGTGGTTTTGTGTTAGTTGGTAGGTTTGCCTTGTTATTGAGGCCAATGTTGGGGTGTCGGGTGGTAGCTTATGATTATGCTGGCTTCAGGTTGGCGTGCAGGCATCTTGGTCTTCTTACCTGGGGGGCTTGTAACTTTGTCGACATCGTTGATGAAGCCAATTTGTTGGTGTGAAGTTGTCAACATGTATGGTTTACGAGGTGCCTTGTGGGTGTGCTAATAGTGATGTTGAAGAGGCTCTATGATGATATTGGAGAGGCCAAGGTTGGGGGGGTCAGTCTTTGAATGAGAATCTAGTGGCTTATGTAGTGAAGGGTTACAGCAAGGCTTGACAAGTCTGAATTGACATGGTCTCTTGGAGCTAGAGAACCATCCTCCATTAGCCAAGTTGGACTATAAGGTGGAGTGGAGACCAGTAGATTCCAACTACTTTGTCTCCACAAGAGGTAGATTGCATTCTTACACTCACCATGCAAGAGTTGGTTCCCTTAACTCGTTGTCTTTTGCACCAATGAATCTTTCCTATAAAAGAACCCTCACTTTTGGGCATGCAGAGTCCGGACTAGCTAAGTCCAAGAAAGTATTAGGAAGCCCATAATGAAACCCATGTAATGCATCTCTATCTGCATCTCTATCTGCGTTATCTCTGGGAAAAGAGGCCCCAAAAGTAGAACTTATTTTTCTACTATGGATCTGTCCTCACTAGAAGAGCCTTGTGTTGTATCAAAATTCTCTCCTAAAGCATCTCCTAGGGAGGCAGATGCATGGCTATCATGCTTTCTCCTAACTTTGTACTCCTGCACAATGAGACTACAATGTATCAGCCTCTCTGAAAGTCTTACTTTATGCACCTAAGTTGGGAGAAGATGGTAGTGGGGAAACACAATCGATGATGATGGCCTCTAAGTAGCAATGTGGTTCAATATACCTTATCAAAGTGAGGGTCTTCTTTACTCTCGGTGGGCATGTAATACTGGGATCCACCATTTGCACTACTTTTGTTGGTGGTGTACTCTTCACAAGAGGTACAAATGTCAGGTTGATAACTCCACCAACTAAGCCTCTAGTTTAATGGAATGCGGGACCATACGAGGGGGATGGAATGAAAGTTGAAGCTATGTACCCACCATTAGGCATGTATTTGCTAAGAAGTTTGTTGTTGGCCTGCTTCTTCAAGTACTCTTGGGCCTCTGCTCCTTCTTCATTCCCTACCCTCTTTCATTCTAGCAATGCACTGGCCCTCTCTCCATATGTGATAGAGAAATAGAATGTATCTCTCCCAAAACAGCATGCCTCCCTCTCCTTGTTCTCTGCTTTGATCTCCCCCTCCCCTCCTTTCACTCTGCAGTGGATCACTCTCAAGACATTGTGTTGAGATGTCGAGCTTAACTAGTGCTGTGGACATTGATGACCCACCTGGGTGATAGCTTCCGCACTTATGCCATTGGCATGGTTGGTGAGATTATGGTTAATATGCCACCAGTGGTGGTGGATGACCGACTATGTGATAGCCACTTTGAAGTACTAGAGTTATGGCATAGTTATAGCACTAGCTCATATAGTCGGGTTCACACTATGGACCGACCATTGTATGTTATAGTAGGACAGTACTTTCCCTTATAGCATGTACTCTTATCTCTTTATGTTAATGGTTGTAGACAAGAGAAGAAGATAGAAGAAATTCAACTAACCATCTCTCTCTTGTGTATATGTGTTTTGCTTTACAAGGAACTCAAGCTCTTCCTCTCCCCCACACTCTTTATGGTATTAGAGCTCCAATTCATGTGAGCTAAGGAGGAAAGCTAGAGGCAAGAACAAGGTAAGCAAGGAGAATCGGTACATATGTAAGGGTATTTCCATCTCTTTCAATCTTTGATTTTGGAGCAACATCTTTGGTAGATGTGAGAGCTATAGACAAATAGGAAAGTCATTGTCTTAGATTGAGGCATCCTCTTTTGTGAAGGAAGAAGACCATATTGTGTACAGTAATTTGGGTGCATTTTGGGCCTTGTTTTGGCTCTATAAGTTTTCTGTAGGCACTCTATGAAGTGTCAGTTTTGACTGTATATGCCCAATTTCTGGTTTGGTGCAAAGTTACAAGATAGTAATTTGGTTGCAGGATAGTCTAAGCAGAGAATCTAAGTGTTGCAGTGTTGGTGGATGTATGTGTATGTGACTAGTTCACTTACAGTGGCATTATAATAGGTCTACAATATCGTTGTTGAAGATTACAGATTTGCTACAAGTGAAGAAGCTTTTTTGTAAGCACTGTTTGGTAAGTTGCTACGAGTAAAGAAAGTTTATAGAACTATTTACAGAGTTAGTGGGTGACTCCGAAGCTCAACGGATCATGGGCGGTTCTTGTTTCTAGGGATTTCATGGGGATTTCACTTTCCTCTAGTCACACATCTGTATTTAACTGTCTTATCTCGCCTAAAACTCCTCGCTTGAGGTAGATCATACATAAGGAGTCTTGCCTTCTTATTAATAGAGGTGGGCTTGACGAGGTATGATTTGATGCACTATATGTGATTGGATTATCATTTCTAAAAATTAATCTAGAACGAGTTTGCATCAAAGGTGAAACGGTCTTTAGTGAATGTATTCATACCTTGTGTTTTACCCAAGTTGTAGAAAAACAAGTTTTTGTTTGAGTTTTTTTGGGAGCCTTTTTGAACCTTTTTTTCTTTTTGGCTCATACCTGGTTGTCTCACATCTTATGCCTGGTTGAGTCACATCTCACGCTTGGTTGACTCACTCCTCATATCTCACATTTGGTTGACTCACGTCTCATGCTTGGTTGACTTATGTCTCACATTTGGTAACTTACATCTCACACATGGTTGACTCAAGCCTCACGTCTCATGGTTGCTTGACTCACGTCTCACATCCAGTTGCCTCACCTCTCACACATGGTTGACTTAGGACTCACGTCTCACAGCTGGTTGACTCACTCATCACAGCTCACATCTCACGGTTCACATCTCTCATGGCTCACATGAATTTGGAGCAACTTGCCTTCACGACTCGCGTCTCTCATGGCTCTTGTGAATTTGGAGCAACTTGCCTCACATAAGTTATGGCTCATGTCTGTCGGGTAATTGTTGGCTTCTTACATCATAGATTTTAGGTGAAATGACTCATGTATCATGTATCACATTGTATCAAGTCTCATGTCATCACGTCTTACGTTTCATGGCTAGTTGGGTTCACATATCACATCTCAAAGATTTTTATAAATTAGCTTATGTTGGTCCGGTAAGCTAGAATCATGGATTATGCCTCACATCTTACGCTCACATCTCACGTCTCATGCCTCACTCCTAGGTACACCAATTTTTTTCTTTTATGAAATAGACATGCTTGGGCACAACTCCAAATAGTGGTGTGGAGCCCATAGCAACAGGCAGGGTTGGTGAGTAATTATTGAGAAATAAGAGTACTTAATTCTCCAAAATTACAAAGGACGAGAATGTTTTCTTAGAAATTATTCCATTGTGCATATTGTATGATAAGAAAATACTACCAGGACATGGATGAATCTAGCTTCACGAGTCTTTAAGGCAAGTTTAATTAGCTAGTATAATATTAGATTCACCTACCCTTTGACTCATGCTCACATCCTTGTTGACTCATGTCTCACGTCTGTTATAGCTCATACACAAATATTTTATGCATGACTGTGGACTCATGTCTCCTATAGTAGCCGAGAGGTGGCTTGGCTTGGTTTTTGAAGTTTTTTGAGCTTTTTTGGACTTAATGAGGGGTGATAAATGTTCCTAATCCTAGTTAATGATTTTGGTTGATTTTGCATGCTTTTAAGCTACTAATTTCATCAATGCATGAAAAAATATGAAATGCATGAACAAAAATTAACTTCCCACTCTAATCCACACCTTATGGAGCTCAAATCTTATGTTTTTCAAAGTGAGTTTCACTCTTAATCATAATTGCAAAGCTATTTCTTGATTCAATTTAATGCAATCTAAGCCTTGTGTGGGCTTCAAAATCATGCAAATCACCAAGAAACTAGTGTTTTTCTCTTCCAAGATATACAACTAGAATGTCCTAAAGTAAACAAGCTTCAAAGCTACCAATTTCAGCAATGCATGAGAAAATATGAAATGTATGAATAAAAGTAACTTTGACTCTAATCCACACCTTATGGAGCTTGAAGCTTTTGTTTTTCAGAGTGGATTCCACTCTTAATCACAATTGTTAAGCTATTCCTTGATTCAATGCAATGAAATCTAAGCCTTGTGGGGTTCAAAATCATGTAAATCACCAAGAAACCAAGGTTTTCTCCTTCCAAAGTATGCAATTAGAATGTCCTAATGCAAACAAGCTTCAAAGCACTTTAAAAAACAACAAACTAACCACATCCAAGACTCCAAAACTATATGGTTCTTGAAGTGTGGTGACTTCCTAATCAAGACCGCATAGTATTAGGTGATCCTAATAGCTTGGAATGGATGGACAAACTAGGATTTTTCCCATTGAGATGGAATCAAATATGTTCAAGTCATGACCTTACTTTAGCCTTGCTGAATCATGTGTCATTTGGTACTTTGCCATAGAGTTCAATGTAACTTCCCATGTGGGTGTGCTAGCTTGTCCGAGCTCCTCACTTCATTGTCACATGGAAATACTCTTTTGGTAAGGGAGTGAAGGTAGAGCTTTCTTTTCCTAGATAGAGGCAAGAAGGAGATATCCTTCTTGGTTGTTCTCTGTCACACAAAAGGTGGGCTGAGAAGAAAATCATGAAGGAGATCCTACAAATAAACCTGTCTAGCAAGCATCCATCAAGCATGCAAGATTCAATTGAACACAAGCAAGAGGGTTGGGGAAAGAAGGACAGCTCACAAGTATATTCTATTGTAAGGGAATGAATGTTCATTGCTCAATGTCATAAATAACTTATATAAAAGTGACTAGCTTTCACACTAGGTGTCGAAACTTTAAAATAGCCACCAGCCCCACTAGTTCTAGTAATTATGTACACAAAGTAAGTGACTTCCCTATTTGGCATTAAACTTATGGTAAGGCCACTTTATAAAGTCCAACATCGTCTCACAAAAGATAAGTGCCCATATACGGGTAGGTAAGATGGCAAAGTGCCTCATGGTAAGGCGAGTAGATAAAACCATGTTAACCTACAAAGTGATTAAAACTTTCATTCTCAAAACCACAATTGTTTCTACTTTGATAGTGATAACATCAGGAGACTTTGTCTTATCTAGCTCAGAAGTTCTAGCCTCAGAACTATCTGGCATAAACCCAGGGTCATTGGGCGCGAGAGAACCCCCTTATTATTTGTGTCCGGAGAGCTGTAGGAAATGTAGGAGCCTCAAGATTCACCTTCTGCTCTTTAGCATAAGTACCTCTCAAAACGTTGGGTTTAAAGAGCGGATCCTAGGGAAACATGAACTACTAGTGCACCTTGCTTTATGCCAGCATGTCATGATGCAGGAGGCTTTGGAGCAGGACCAATCCCAGGGGGACCCTACTATCCACCACCACGTGATCCAAACATTTAGGGGTACCTGCCTCAGTACTATAGCCAACGCGCTGGACACATACATTGTATATCCAACCCACAATCAAGCACCATAATCGCACCCCTATTATCCCCATGCTTAACCCACCACCATCCAACGCATCCTCACACCAAGTTGGAGGATTAACCCTAGACATGCTTAGGATAGCATGGGAGGGGGGGTTTCCATGGGAGTTGGCACAGTTGTACCTAGCTATAACACCAAGATAGCTATGGGAAGTAAGAGAATTCTAGAACCTCCCAAGTGCTAGTGAACAAACTAGGTCACTATTTTGAAAGTGATGACATGAATACAACACTCTCCATGAATTATAAGGGTTCACAAGTCAAAGTAATCTTGGATGAATGTTTTGGAGTTAGCATCCTCACTAAGAAATGTTGGGAAAAATGGGGACAACCAATGTTGGATCAGGCTGGTCTAATGGTGAAGCTAGCTGAAGGATCATCCATTTTTGGGAAGAAGTAAGAGAATTCCATAACCTCCCCAAGGTTCTAGTGACGATGAGAAAACTATGTCACTATTTTGAAAGTGACGACATGAATACAACACTCCCCATGAATTATAAGGCCTCACACGTTAGAGCAATCTTGAATGGATTTGTTGCATTTAGCATCCTCACCAAGCAATGTTGGGAAAAATGGGGACAACCAATGTTGGATCAGACCGGTCTAATGGTGACGCTAGCTGATGGAGCCCATGGACCTTCTATAAACTATGAAAATCAAGAATTTTGGCCTAAGTTTTAGCCACCAATTTGTAGTAATGAATTTTGCTTAGAAATAGCCCACCAACTCGTACGAGTGCAACCTAGGTAGATATATGTGGGAAGCATCCATGACTGGGGGACATGGATCATATCTACACTCAAAAGAGGGACCAGATGCTTAAAATTAAAAAACACATGGAAAACCCACCCCATGATGAGCAAAGGTCCTTTTACCTCATGACTACTACAAGGACGACATAAGTGAACATGTGCCTCAGATGCCATGAGACATTAGAAGAAGAACGTGAGAGCTTGGAGTTTGCTCCACTCTAGATCCCGAGAACTCTGAGAATTATGGATTCATATCATTGCATCCATAGACATCCTTCCTACTAGGCCCAACACAAGTTATTGCACTTTAACAGTCCAAGTGATTGACTCTATTTACATGCTCATCATAGCAGTGGCAATGAGCGTCACGCTCCCGAGTTCAAAGGAACATTTATGACTAAGAGGAGGTGGTAGCATGGCGATGACTTTTATCTCTTCAAAGGAGGGAAGCATTGGCTTCGTTATGTTGAAGCTAGAAATTCCCATGTAGTTTTCTACTATCAATGGCAAAGGGAGGTTAACATTGCCCACATTTTGGTCAAATTAGTGGCCACTAGAGGGGAAGATTCATCAAGAACTAGAAACAAAGCCTTGGCGGAAAGAGAAAAATAATCCAAGCATGTTATAGCAGAGAGCATAAAGATAGAAGATCTTCCATAGGTACCAAAGCCTTTCAAGGTATACAATGTGGTAAACCACCTTGTGGACTTTGAGAAAGCCAAAAGGACCCCTGATTATAGATTGGAATATCATTTGTTAGCCTGATGAAAGTTACAAAGGTTAATCTCATTAGATTAGGTAGGACTTGACTCTAGAGGAAGAGAAAGATCTAATCAACCTCCTCATAGAATTCTAGGACTACTTCGCATGGACGTACACCAACATGAAAGGTGTGCCTCCTAAAGTAGTCAAGCACCACATTCCCATCGTCGAAGGGGCCAAGCCTTCGAGACACAAAACTTACTAGATGTACTCCTGGATGGTTAAGGAGAAAATTGACATAGCATGCTCATTGATGCCGATTCATTTACGGGATTGAATATATGGAATGGGTATCTCCTAGAGTAATAGTGCCCAGGAAAAATGGAAAGATTAGGGTTTGTGTTAACCTCAAAAAAGTTAATGCAACCAATGTCAAGGACCACGATTCCTTGTCATTCACAAAGAATGTGCTAGCGAGACTTGCAAGAAAGGACTCTCATATCTTCCTGAATGGGTTTTCGGGCTATAATGCGACCAATGTCAAGGACCACGATTCCTTGTCATTCACGAAGAATGTGCTAGAGAGAGTGGCAAAGAAAGGAATGTTATATCGTTCTGGATGGGTTTTTGGGCTATAATCAAGTGGAGAAAGACCCTAAAGAACAACATGAAGCGGTCTTTGCAATGGAATGGGGTACTTTCTTATCTAATGCCCACACGAATCTTTTAGAGATTAATGTGTATATAACATACAAGGAGTATGTTCGGACATTCCTCAAAGTCTTCATGGACAACTTATACATATATTCTAGAACACCTTCGGTGCTTAAGAAAGCTATGGAATCTTCTCTTCATGGTTCCCTATCATAATGAGGTTATCAACATATACAACAATGATCATGTACCTACCTTGCTCAGAGAAAATATACAAATTTTAATCTATCGGGCTTTAAGAGAGACTAATAATTAAAAAGAAAGCATATATCTATTGTACCATGCCTGAGGAGCCTATTTGAGCCCGTACAATGCCTTCTGAAGTCTGCACACTTTGTTTTATAAACTAAGTATCTCAAACACGAGTAGTTACACCACTGTTGGAAAAGCATTTGGTCAATGCTCCACCCTTCTGTTGTTTATGCGGGTGATGGATGTGCTCTATTATGTAAGGCTCTCTTTATGAGGAGTACTTGTTTTGGTATGCACTCGAGCACCCAACAGTTCCCAGTTCTGACAATTCCCAGTTTAGACACACTGGACGGTGGCCAAGTGTAGTTGGATGGTTGTGGGACCCGCTATGAGGGTCCAAACGATCTCGAATGGGCCGTAGGAGCTATGCTATGTTCTTGTGGGATTGTGTTGTAATCTAATATGGTACTAGTTAGATGATATGTTATTTGGTCTTGGCAAAAGCACTAATCCTACAAGCTCCCAATTGGGACATCATTTTCCATGTGCACATTGATGCTTCTATCTTCATAATTGGTTGTGTACTAGCCCAACTTAGCAAGCATAACATGGATTTATTTGCTAGCTTCACTAGCTGCAATTAAATGACATAGAATAGGACTATATCATAACTAAGAGGTCATAACTAAGAGAGGACTCTACACGGTTACTTTTGTATCACTGCTTTTGACGGAAGGCCTTTTTCACCATATTGTAGGTGGAATGGTGAGAATCAAGGCATAGGTAGAGTGATTTTAGCATTCAATCCGAGAGAATGGAGGAGAAAATTTCTCTACAATTGTGAAAAGGGTAGTGAATAGGTCTGAGTTGTTATGGGTTGTCTTGTGCCCATATGAAGAACTAGTAGCCATGGTAGGTGGCATGGGTGGGATAGGCATGCACCTCATTCCATCGTATATCAACAAACCTAGTGTTAAAGCCATCCTAGGCAAGTAATGAAGTTCATCAAAAGATCATTAATATGGTAATTCTAAAAAATGCATCCAACTTGCATAATAGCCTAAGGTAACTGCTCTGATTGTTTGAACCTTACACAGGAAGAGAGAAAAAGTATTAAATCCTAACAAAAGACCATAAGGCTCTTTGGACAACGTTTATCCATTCACAAACATTAATGATCTATGAGCAAGATGCACACTTAACATGTAATAATCCAAGCAAGCCACTAATTAATGCCAAACGGATACTCTAATTGGAAGCATTAGCCATAGAAACGAGTGCTGCCTTCAAAGGTTTTTCTTGAATCAGAAGTCACAATGATTGTATAACAGTGGAAGCTTATACATATTTCTTCAACTGCAAGCAGATATGTTGTACAAAACAACTTACAATCAAAAGAAGCCATATTTTTTTTTGGGATTTTAAAATGTCTTCAACCAGCCATATTTTTTTGGGATTTTAAAATGTCTTCAACCATGCATAAAAAATGCGAGATATTGGAGCAACCTAACACCACAAGCTACACGTTTCATTAAAAGAATACAAGAACATATATGGGCAAAGGTTAACCCTTCCTTTTCCCAATTAGGTAACAATCCCATGATGGCAGTAAGTCCTTCCTATGACTCTACAGCAGGGCTGGCTGGTAGCATAGCCCCAAACTTCAAAAAAAATAAAAAATAAAAACTTACCCTTTATCAACCTTAAACTCCAATACTATTGCTGATATTTACACTTGCAAATCATATGCAGACCACAAATAATCGTTCAATGTGTTTATTTTTAGCTAATTGTCCCCCTCTCCCAGATCATCTTGGTCTCTTGCAATCACTTCGACATATGCCAGTTGAGCAAGCAAGAGAGAGAAAATGACTCCATATGATGCCAGTTTCGAGGCGCGCATGCACGTTCCCGCCATAAAAGCTGTGAAAAGCCACATTAAAATCTTTTTGTAAAAGAACCATCGAGCTTTTTTGAATTGACAAAATTTACCAAAGTAAGAAAAACACTTCTGTAACACATGACGGAAGGATATGTACTCAGAAATGTGTGATGTTACCTGAACTAGAGCTCCATATGAAAGAGACCATCACTAGAGAGAGCCCTCCATACAATAATTGCCGATAGTTTGCACTCATGTCCTTTCCTGAGTTGGTTGCAACGACTGCTACTTTCTGCACATCATAGTCAAGAACATTACTTCTACTCCATTTCATGCCCAAGTAATAATGGCAAAAGCTTACTTGCATTAACCATAAAAAAAGCAATAGCATAAAGCTTCAAATAAATAAACAAAGAGAATCGCCATTGTCAGATCAAAAAAAAGCAATAGCATAAAGCTTCAAATAAATAAACAAAGAGAATCGCCATTGTCAGATAAAAAAAAAGCAATAGCATAAAGCTTCAAATAAATAAACAAAGAGAATCGCCATTGTCCGCTCACATCCTCAAAGATACAGTCTATGCCAGATCTCGATAAGGAAAACTGAGAAAAAAAAAACCCTATTTAATGCATTTACTGCGGTCACATGCACCAATCTTCTCAATAGCTAATCCGATCCATGTGGGCACCCTACAGTTATTTGGGTATTCCAGATGAGAAAGAGAAGATCAAGAGCACTCATACCACAAGGAAAAAGGCTGTGAGAGTATAAGTGGGAATGCACAACGGATACAGAGTGACATTGTTATTGGCCCATTTTAAAAGCTTCTCCTCTTTAGACTTGAGCTTTTCAGTCTATTTCTCTCGATCTTTGTTTTTTCCTTCTCTAGGTTCTTGTGAGCACTCTTACCTTATGAACCTCTTTGTCCTTGCCTATGCTAACCTTCTGTGCGTAAGATTTCCTTTTGTCTACACATTTTGCACTTGGCTCATGGCCTCTGCTGAGGTGGCTCAATGGGCACCTCCTCTTTCTATGAAAATCTTATCCCTCCTCCCTCATGAAATAGGCACCTAATTCAAGAGAGGCATTGTTGGAGTTTTTACTCATAAAATCAGTCCATGCCCTCTCATGCTTGCTCCTTGGTGGTTCTCTTTCACAGAGGAGCTTATACATCATCTATTTACAAGTTTCTAGCCTTGGATTGACCTAATATGCTACTCTCTCATGGATTTCTACATGATGGCCAGGGTTTTGAGCAATTCAATCGCCGAAACCCTTATTAAGCTAAAACCCTAATTTCAGTTGGGAGTGCTATGGAGTATTCTATTTTCATTACTTAGGCCTAAAGCTGGAAGGTGTCTGTAAATGGAAACCGATTCTTGGGTAAGAGCTTATTTTCTCTAAACCTACTCTACATCCACATCCTTGGCCATTAAGGTCTCCCATGTCTCAACCTAGCAGCCATCCCGTGGTAAGGGACAAGACCATGATGTCTATGTACATAAGAGACAACCGTTCCATGGCAACAGGAAGGTGCATGACACTAATGAGCAAGAAAGAAGGCATGCTGAAATTGAGAATCTCAAGAGGCAAAGAGATGCTCAATTGAAGAGTTTGCATGAAAATCCAAGTGTCAAGCAGGTTTTGGATACACATATGCAAACTACTTTCATGGATGATGCTTGGAGGCTGTTGAATCGCAATTGGGTGTGAACCCAAGAGAGATTGCTCTCTCTTTTCTCAAAAATCAAGGTGATGTAGTGAAGGAAGAGGGGGTGAGCCTATGTTCAAAAAGCCACCTCATGTGAATCCTCTTGGAGCCCCTTCCACAAAGCTAAAATCTGATGTACATTAGGAAAGAGATAAGGTGTCATTACCTCTCATCATGTCTCTTCCACACATGGTACACCACCTCATAGATATTGTCATGTGCACAGTGGGTATCTACCGTGTGCTATACGCATGCAAGACTAGTTTCGAGGCTTGGGGAAGCTTGGAACTAGGCAGGCTGATTGACGAGCTGAGTTAGGGATATACTAACGGGCGGGCACCCAAGTATGGACGGGCGGGCGGCCAAGTGTGGATGCCCGATGACCGGCCAAGAGCCTATAAAAGGGTGGCCAAGGTTAGTTATTGGATATAGAGAGTCTCGCGAGTTTGTGAGAGCTCTATGGTCTTGGAGCCTGGATCTAGTGCAGACGTGCACCTGCTTTATGCAGCCAAGGCCGGCAGCAATCTCGAGGCCCGCGAGGGCAGCTTCGTGGCGGTATGGGACGTCACGAGGAGGAGATTGGTCGGTACGTCAACCTAGTTAGCTCAGCTCGTGGCTCGATGGGGACAGCCAAGACTGTGGGTTTGCCCACGGCTGTCATGGTTGGGAGGTGAGTCAGGCCTGCACCCCCTTGCTTGTTTGTTCGTTTGTTTGCAGGATTCGAGTTCGAACCAAGATCGATCACGAGGGGATCCGTGGGGATTTGACAGTGGTATCAGAGCATACCTCGTGAACGAGCAAGTCGGTAGGTAGAGAAGAAGAGGTCAAAGAACGGTATGTGTTAAAAAAGCTTGCTGTTTTTTCTGTGCATACTGCAGTTTTCAGATTTTGTATGTGTTTTTTCTTCATCAAAGAACCCCATGTTGATGGGAGATGGTAGGTTGAATAGGGTTGATTGCTTTTGCAAAGAAGAGCCTGTTTTGTTGTGCAGTCGCATAACTTGCAGGGAGAGAAACTGAAAAAAAAAGAGAGAGAGAAAAAGCACGTTGCTTTCGTTGAGCGCATGAGAGAGAGAGCGAGAGAAGAGCTGGCGGGGTTCTGTAGACGTGGCAGGCACGCAGGCAAGTTGCAGGCGGGCGGGTGCATCACCTGGCGGACTAGGCCTGTAGGGCAGTCGGGCGGCCAAGCATGCCAAGACAGGCGACTTGCGCAGCCAGCCAGGCAGCGCCTAGGCCAGGCCTACGCAGCCAACGCGGGCAGCGCCCAGGCCTACGCTAGGCGACCAGGCCTGCGTAGCCAGCCCAGCCACGCTGCCATACCCAAGCCCACGTGGACTCTTCCAGGCGCAGGACAGCGTGTCAGCAGTAGCCGTCGACGGCGATCAGGCGGCCGACGTGGTTGACGACCGCAGCTTGGTGACGCCAACAGCCGCCATGTAAATTGGCCGCCGACGGGAGACGCCTGTAGCCCCGAATGCCAGCAGATTAAGAGGGAAGCGGGAAAAAAAAAACACGTAAGGAAAGCATCGTTTTAGTGCTTTCGTTTTTGGGTTTTTTTTAGGGAAGTTTAAACTTTTTTTTTTTAAAAAGGTTTAAAAGTCCTCTTCTCTCTAAGGTTTCCAAGGTTTTTATTTTTTATTTTTTTAAGACTAGAGAATATATATATCCATATATATATATATATATATATATATATATATATATATATATATATATATATATTCACCGAAAAAAAAACACAAAAGCTAAAGCAAAAGCTAAGCCTAGCTTTTCGAGTTTTTTTTGGCTTTTGGGAAACCTTTATAAACCCCCTCACGTGGGCTTCTTGCCACACATCTCTCGACTTCTCGAGTTCTCAAGTTTTCGAGCTCTCAAGCTCTCGAGTTCGCTCGCACTTTCATTGTGCAAAGATCGACTTTTCTCTCCGTGTACCCTCTTCACGATGTCGACCCAAGAATCAGAGTTGGAGCCCCTCGCGGAACGCGAAGGCTTGCCGGCTACGGAAGGCACTGATGCCGATCTTTTTGACGAGTTTGTGTCAAAATTAGATTTCCAAGAGTTCAAAGTAGCTCTCGAAGCTAAATCGTCGGAACGTCAGGCACAAATCGACGCTCAAATGCAAGCTTTGTAGAACTCCATCGCTCTATTGACCACTACCCTCTCTACTTTCTCGGGAATGGATACCTTGGCTTCTGCTTTAGGCCCCAATATTACTCCGGAACCGTTTGGGGGCGAGCAAAAGCAGAGAACCAAGGAGATCGTGGACACTTGGCGACACAAGTGGCAAGTTCACTTTCAGTTTCATCCATATGATGATGGAAAGAAGATACAGTTAGCAGCAGGTTTCCTGTCCGGCAAAGCTTTGCTTTGGTGGAAGGAACTGAACCCTAAGCCAACGACTTGGACACAATTTGAAGACATTTTCAAGAAAGAATTCCTCAAGAAAGAGGATGATTATGATGTTGTTGCCCGGTTTTCAGCTTTGACCATGACCTCGGAGCACCTCACTTATGAGGTCTACCTCCAGAAATTTCGTGACTTGTAGATGAAGGCTACAAAGATGGATCCCACTACTCTTTTGGGGTTTTTCGTAGCTGGTTTACCAGACTCATACCGATTACAGGTTAAAAATAACAAATGCAAAACTTTGGACGAGGCCATTCATTCAGCTCGTATCTATGATGATACGATGGTCTCTTCCAAGTCAAAACCCGTTACCGAGCAGGGGAACAAGCATAAAAGAAAGTTCTCCGCACCTATGGCTAACACGACTGAAGGCAAGTCTTCGGACCAACCTTCGAAGAATACAAGTTCGACACCAGCCAAGAAGAAACGACTCCTTAGGGCTTTGAAGCTCAAGAAGGAAGGCCGTTGTTTTATCTGCGAAGAAAAAGGACACATGCGTAATGAGTGCCTGAAGAAAAAGGGTACCAAGTCAAACGTAGGACCCAAGCCAAAAGCAGCTAACCAGTTGTCTTTGACAGGTACGTCAATTACTGTACTTTCTCGCCCTAGTACTTGTTCTGATTGTCTGTTCAATTCTAAGGTATTTGGCATGCATGATCTTCTCCGAGTTTATGGAGAAGTGAATGGCC
This sequence comes from Cibotium barometz, assembly GCF_041138505.1. NCBI lineage: Eukaryota > Viridiplantae > Streptophyta > Polypodiopsida > Cyatheales > Cibotiaceae > Cibotium > Cibotium barometz. Next base: position 48,157,741 of record NC_141064.1, read on the forward strand.
ATAAAATTCACATTCTTTTAGACCCTGGCAGTTCGCATAACTTTGTTAACTACAAACTTGTGTAGAAATTGAGTCTTGATACGACACTCAGCGACCATACCTATGAGGTACGTCTACCTACGGGCAGACAAGTTTGGGATCGCAAGGTGGAGATGCTTCCAATCCAGATTCAGGACTAAAGATACTCTGGAATGCTATGTTATGCATCTGGAAAATGTAGACTTGTTATTAGGGATTGAGTGGTTTAAGACTCTTGACGTCCAGATAGATTGGTCTAGTCATATTTTTTCTTTTCAGCATAGGGACACCAAGTATAGTATTTTAGGTGATTGTATCCATCCCTCTCAGGGACCTCTTGTAAATACTATTGATTTTGGAAATATAATGGATTCTTCTTTGTATACCGCTTTCCATTGTATATTGATTCCAATTTCTTCTTTTCTCATCCCTTCCATGGATGTGAATGAATTAAGTGTGTTTGAAAGCAAAGAATTACAGAAGATACTTGATTCGTTTCAAGATGTATTTCCTAAGGAATTGCCATCGGGTTTACCACCTGAACGGGCAGTAGATCATCGTATTGACTTGATCCCTGGTGCTCATCCTGTGAGTATTCCACCTCATAGGATGAGCCAAGCTGAGGAAGATGAGTTGGCTAAACAACTCGCAGATTATTTGAGGATGGGCCAGATCCGTCCAAGTAAATCACCTTGGGGTGCACCTGTGTTGCTTAGGAGAAAGAAGGACAATACTTGGAGAATGTGTATAGATTACAAAAGATTGAACAAGCTGACTATTAAGAACCGTTATCCTCTCCCTAGATCAGATGACCTAATTGACCGGTTAGCAGGAGCGAAATATTTCACGAAGATAGATTTGCGTACTGGCTATCACCAGATACGTATTCATGAAAGGCATGTCGAAAGAACCGCCTTTCGGACTAGGTATGGCCATTACAAGTTTCTCGTATTACCTTTTGGGTTAACCAATGCTCCAGCCACTTTCCAGTAAATGATAAACGATCTTTTTCGTGAACATTTGGGAAAATTTGTGGTGGTGTTCCTGGACGATATTTTGATATATAGCCGTACTCTTGAGGATCATGTCAGACACCTCACGATTGTCTTAGCTATTTTAAGACAGAATCGACTATATGCCAAGATGAGTAAATGTGAGTTCTTTATGACCGACATCATTTACTTGGGACACAAGATCACTAGAGATGGATTGAGCATTGACTATGACCGAGTTCAGAAGGTTTTGGACTGGCCTATACCGCGAACAGTGAAACAACTTCGTTCTTTTCTCGGTTTTGTTGTCTTTCTTCGGAAATCTGTACGGGAGTACTCTCAGCTCACACTACCAATGACCGACTTATTGAAAGGTCGTGGACGTAAGTCCAATCAGCCTATCACTTGGAATAACGATTTGGATATGGCCTTCAGACTTTTGAAAGATAAAGTCAAGGAAGCACCTATTTTAGCATTGCCTGATCCTAGTCGGCCTTATGTTCTTGAAACTGATGCCAGTGACTATGCTATCGGGGCTGCTTTATTTCAAGATGGTAGACCGGTTGCTTTTGAAAGTAAAAAGCTAGACGACACTCAATCTCGTTGGCCAACCCTTGAGAAGGAGCTTTATGCTGTGATTCATGCTCTCAAGGTTTGGAGACATTATTTATATGGCTCCAAGTTTGTGGTATTGACTGGTCATCAGTCAATCAAGTATGTGTGTGATGCGGATGATTTGAGAGGCAGGAAAGCTCGTTGGGCAGAGTTAATGCAAGATTTTGATTTTGAGATCCGTTATCGGAAAGGGTCCATGAATAATATTGCAGATGCGCTTAGTCGAATTAGAGAGGTGAATACTTTGTCGTTCACCAAGATTTCTACTGACTTATTTCAGTCATTGAGAGGGCTTTGCAGGACTGATAGTTATTTTGGTCCATTTTGGCAGAAGATCCAGGACGGGAGCTCATTGATTGACCAAGACTCGGTGACTGCGTAGTCTACCATTCAGGCTGCAGGAGGTCAGTGGTGGATGATTCGGAATGGTTTACTATTCCGTAATGACAAAATTTATGTACCACAGATCCCAGACATTAGATCCAAGATTCTGAGGGAGTGTCACAACGCCCCTTCTGCTGGACACCCTGGGGTACACAGGACGCTATCATTAGTGAAACACACTTTTTATTGGCCGAAGCTGAAAGGGTATGTAGAAGATTATGTTCTGAAGTGTCAGATTTGTCAGGCAAATAAAGTTGAACGCTTTAGATAGGCTGGGTTGTTGCATCCTTTGCAAATCCCAGGTAATAAATGGGAAAGTATTTCCATGGATTTTATTACCGGATTGCCTAGAACACATCAAGGCCACGATTCTATTTGGGTTGTGGTAGATCACTTGACAAAGATGGCTAGATTTTTACTGACCCGGAAGAATATTACAGCTACGCAATTAGCTCGGCAGTTTATCGAGCAATTGTTTAGACTGTACGGGTTACCGCAGGACATAGTCAGTGATAGGGACTCTAAGTTTACGAGTGACTTTTGGAAACTTGTTTTCGAGAAGTTGAAAACAACTTTGAATTTGAGTTCCTCAGATCATCCTCAATCCGATGGCCAGACTGAAAGAGTGAATCAGATTTTGGAGGATTGGTTCGAGCATATGTATCCAAAAGACAAAGTTCATGGGAGGATTATCTTCCTATGTTAGAATTTGCATATAACAGTACTAAGCATACGAGTACAGGATTTAGTCCTTTCATGCTTATGTATGGTTTTCAACCAAGATCACCTGTTACAGTAGGATTCTCAGGACTTCAGCATGATGCAGCACGTAATTTTTTGCAAGATATGCAGGAAATGTTACAAGTTGCGAAGGAATCTATTAGAAGTGCTCAAGACCGAGACAGGTTTTATTCTAATAGACATCGTTCACCTAGAGAGTTCTCTGAAGGAACGATGGTGTATTTGCGAGTTCCGAAAGATTTCGAGACTTTACGAACAGGTAGATCTCCGAAATTATCCCCTAGATACTGTGGACCATTTCGTGTTACACGACGGATTGGTTCAGTTGCATATGAATTGAATTTGCCTTCTCATGTGAAAGTTCATCCTGTATTTCATGTCAGTAGACTTAAGGAAGTACTGGGTGGAGCAGATCAGTTAGTTACTCCTCAAGAAATTATAGATGTCCAGGACATGACATTTGTTCCGCACGAACCTGAAAAGATTCTTGGATTTCGTGAACGAAGATTGCGTCATACGCTTATCACGGAATACAAGATCAAGTGGAAGGATCGTGTTGAGGAGGACGCTACATGGGAGACGTTGACTTCTCTTCAGAGAGATTACCCTGGCTTTTTAGTGAGCTCAGGAGTGAGCTCTTAGAGGAAGGGGAGTATGTCATGTGCACAGTGGGTATCTACCGTGTGCTATACGCATGCAAGACTAGTTTCGAGGCTTGGGGAAGCTTGGAACTAGGCAGGCTGATTGACGAGCTGAGTTAGGGATATACTAACGGGCGGGCACCCAAGTATGGACGGACGGGCGGCCAAGTGTGGACGTCCGATGACCGGCCAAGAGCCTATAAAAGGGTGGCCAAGGTTAGTTATTGGATATAGAGAGTCTCGCGAGTTTGTGAGAGCTCTATGGTCTTGGAGCCTAGATCTAGTGCAGACGTGCACCTGCTTTATGCAGCCAAGGCCGGCAGCAATCTCGAGGCCCGCGAGGGCAGCTTCGTGGCGGTATGGGACGTCACGAGGAGGAGATTGGTCGGTACGTCAACCTAGTTAGCTCAACTCGTGGCTCGGTGGGGACACCCAAGACTGTGGGCTTGCCCACGGCTGTCATGGTTGGGAGGTGAGTCAGGCCTGCACCCCCTTGCTTGTTTGTTGTTCGTTTGTTTGCAGGATTCGAGTTCGAACCAAGATCGATCACGAGGGGATCCGTGGGGATTTGACAGATATGTCTTTGTTGGAATCAAGGTATCCCACAAGGAGCTATGGAGGATGAAAGATATCCATGAGAGGTGTGTAGGAGTAGAGTGCAAGTAGAGAGATGATATGGAAGCTCAAGCCATGACAATGGTGCACCGGGGGGAAGAGAGAGAGAGAGAGAGAACCACACAAGAATGATTGTATTATGATAATACTTCCACCATGTACAACGCTTTTATAGGCACCAAGGCATTATATTTTGACCCTAAATAAGAGAGTGGTCACACCTAGTGTATTCACACCACTAAAAACACTTGACCAAACTCTAGACTAACTCCAAAATACCCAACAAAACCCGCTTCGGAGTGATGGTGGAGTTGCACCACCATGTACAATGCTTTTATAGGCACCAAGGCCTCATATTTTGACCCTAAATAAGAGAGTGGTCACACCTAGTGTGTTCACACCACTAAGGACACTTGACCAAATTCTAGACTAACTCCGAAATACCCAACAAAACCCGCTTCGGAGTGATGGTGGAGTTGCATGCATAACCTTCAATAGTCCCATACCCAAGACCAGACATGGACACCACAACTGGCTCAGTGGCTCAAGAACATGGCTTAGAGGCTAAAAGCAAGGGCAAAAAGGGATAATGGAGAGGAGTTTTCTATAGAAAACAAGGCGTTACAATATCCGAAAGGATGAAAATATATAACTCAGACTTTGCAAGACTACCTGGGGTAGAGAACCCAAGATTACAAAATAAAAAAGGACTAGAAGTTGAGGAAGAAGAGTCTTCCCTTGATGCTGATGAAGATCCTTCTGCGTCGTCTTTTTCAAGATTCCATCACTTGATGGTCAATTGTGGGACGTGTACTTGCAAGGAGAAAATACTTCGTGATGGTGCTTGCATTACTTCTAGGTATATTCCTTTTTGGCATGAAATCCAGAGCAAAGGACCAAAGAGACAAGTTAAACTCCTCCATGATACTTTATCTCAAACCATTAACGATGTGAGAACTTAGTACCTTACTGATATATGATGTTGTTGCAAAGGAGTACCACAGGGCCAAAGTTGGGTCAGAGCTGTTGTTGGCAATCCAACAAAAAAATGCTGACACCCTAAAAACGCAAATGTGGTTCAACCTAGCTTTGATACCATGTTGGAATTAGGGTATCCCAAGATGAGCTATAGAGGATGAAAGATATCCATGATAAGTGTGTAGGAGTAGAGTGCAAGTAGAGAGATGATGACCATGGTGCATAGGGAGAAAGAAAGAAAACTATATAAAACGTCTTCAAAAGACCATAAGGTCTATGAGACATAAGGGATTACAAAGATTGTGTTACAAAAAACTGGTAAACAGACGAAAAAGACAAAATAATGCTACCTAGCTAAAGCCTGAAGGCTTTGGGCCTTGGGCATGTGTGCATCATGTAGCTGGTGTGTCCCTGCCATCCACATCTACATCTATGAGGTGACACACATCCATTGCTAGGTTTTTTTTTTTTTTTTGGGGGGGGGGGGGGGGGGGGGGGGGGCGTTCCGATACTGCTCAAATATGTCCCAGAAAAGGAGCTGTTGCGTCAAGGGTCTGCACATGGGTGGGCATGGATGTTAGGCCCTTGGATCTCGCATGCTCTCTCAATGGTGACCTCTAGCTGATGGGCACTCTGGGTAAGGCGTTGGTGCGTTTGCTTGAGTCGGGGTTCATCTTGCTCACAGGTACGACGTTTGGTCACCTCGGGGGTTGTTTGGGCAAAAAACTATGTGAGGACTTTGTCTCATCCTGGTCTCTATGCCCTGAATAGTCCATCTCTACGGCGACGCATCTCAAGCAAAAGTAGGCCTAGGGAACGCTGATCCTCGGAATCCATCACCCTCGAGAGTGGGCCAAATCTCTACCTGGATAGGAAATAGTATCGGCCCCGAATCTCATAGTATATTGGGCATCTGCAAATATAGTGCTCCTTTGTCTCTACCTCCCCAGTGGTACACATCTGACACATCCTCTGCTCCACCTGTATGCTCTTATATCTCCCTGTCTCTATCCTCAGTGAGTGTGATGAGACTCCGATCTAGCCAATTGTCATCCTCAAGGCATGTGACATGTGTCTTTGTAGGTACTGTGGCCATTGCATGAATCTATTTGGTGTGAGCTTGAGAAAATGCTTACTGTAGAACCGAGATTTTGTGGGTAGCTCCTAAGGGTCTAGCCAAGGATAGGAAAGGTGGTAGACCATCAATGCTTAGGGAGTGTGAGGCGAACCATCTTCTGGCGTGAGCATACCATGAACAAACTGCTCCTTGTGTCTCCAGTCTCATTAAGGACTCTAGGGCTAATCTTGGGAGGTGGTCTCTTCTAGTGCATATACCCCTTGGTGGGCATCCCCTACCAAGGGGGCAGCTCCAAACTCTGCTCTGAAGATCTCATGTGGTACCGATGCTTTGCTCTGGATCATCTTCAACAACATCAAGATCTATATCCTCTCTAATTTTTACCAACCTTTTTGCGCTAAATCTGGTCCCCAAAATGCTATCCCATAAGATACTGTGGGGGTCTTTGCGCTTCGTTCCTGGAAGTGGGCCTAGAAACATTGCCTCTTGAGCCTAGCCAAAGCTGCATGCTATCACCAAACTGGGCATGTTCCTATGTGAAAGGACTCTGGGAATCCCATAATGCCCAAAAGTAGTACAAGTACTGAGAACGAGAGATTTCTATTACACATGCATAAATCATGGATGCATGTGAATGCATTAGAGGATTTTTGCTAGAGAATGACATGTTTTTATGTCCAGCCTACTTGGATGTGTAAAATAGGTAGTGCTGGGGATGCCTGGTACTGTATGTTGCCTATTCCCAGTGGAGTGCTCTTGTTTGTTGACTAAGTTATGGCATTTCACAAGGTTTAAAAGGTGTGAAAAGAGGCGTAAAGGGGGCATTTTTATAAAGGCTCATTTACAAGCTTTCCATTTCACATTCACTTAAATATGGATGGACACTATTATAAAGGCTAGGCAGCTTGCGTTATGGGCACTTCATTTGGCAATATAGACTCGTGGAGAGTTGGAAATAAAAAGAAGCTACCCAACATATTCAAAAGAAGAAACTTTCCATCTATACCAGGGCTTTCCAAAAGATTCAACCACTTGATATTTTATAATTAAAAAAAAAACTGGTCGACCACATCTATTTCATGAGGATGAACACATGCAGGTTGGTGCAGGTGATGGCAGCTCCAAAACGATGCTTTTCACTCCATCGATTTTGATGCTTGGCTCCTTGTTCGCCAAGCGATGGTTATTGTATCTGCAACACTTACATGAATTGAACCTGCCACCAGGTGCCTTTTCTATTGTGCTGTACGAACTGTACGCGCTTTACTGTACCTGCCAAGCCTGTTCTGTGCTGTACGACTGTACCTGCCATTGGGTATTGAAACAGTTGCCAGCCTGTTCTGTACCATACCACTGTACCTGCACCAGAATCTGCAGTACTTGTTGCCGGTTATTTTCTGTACCTACTGTACCCTGTTGTACATGTACCCATACCTGCTGTACCCTGCAGTACATGTACCCGTACCTGCTGTACACGTACCCGTACTTACTGAGCTCTGCTGTACCCATACTTGATGTACATGCTGGCTGCATCCGGCTGACTGTTCGTAAGCTCAAGTGAGGCTGTGCTGACTCTGATAAGTTGTATGGAAGCCCTGCTGAAGCTGTATTGATTCTCATATGTTGTGGGAACCCTAAAACCTCGACAGTCTGTTGTGGGGATTTATTTTGGATGTACAAAGAATTCCCCAACGTATGAGCTGTTGTACCAGGGGTTATAGGGGAAAGTTTTCTTTTGCTACAAGAAAAATCAGGTCAAAGTGGATAGTCATTGCTAATCCATAAGAGCTACGGAAGATCAGGTAAACTCTTCCCACTTGGTGAGACTGGGGATTCTAGTGCCTTGTAAGATCCAATGTCACGTGCACACCATTCAGGTGTACAGTGACATGGCATCATTGTAGCATCATAAACATCATCAGGAGTTATCAAGCATTTTACAGGCATTTATGCAATTTTTAGGCTCATTTATGGGGCAGCCGACCAGCAGTCGTGGACATTTGCATCTGGCCGACAGCAGTTATGCTGGCCGACCAGCAGCATTCCTACCTATATAAGCAGGCGCCTCATCATTCCAGCATTCAGCCAAGTGTCCCTCAGCGTTTCTACTCCAGAAGGGCTGAGAACAGCAGCGCATCCATCATCAGCATTCAGTCCATCAACGCATCCAGATCAGCCAACGCATCTGTCTCCTCAGAGTTTTCCTTCCTAGGTAACAGGAGAGCATCTGCGTTTTCAGCATCACCTCAGCATTGCTTCAGTCCCAAAGCCATCCCTTCAGCGTTTCCTTCCCAGGAAACAAGGGAAAGACAGTGGGACAGCAATTCATTCAACATATCAGTATATTCAGCATATAGGCAGCATATTCAACATCATAGATCTATTCAGATCTCATTGTAACCGCATTCATCATCTAATATAGCTGAATTGCATTGACACATATTTGTCTATCTCTTAAACATCATTAAGTGCAGTTTAGTTAGACTAAGGTTGTGTTTACTACGGTCGAAGCCCTCACATGTCACATTGGTATTAGAGCGTTTACAGGGTAACCAGCCTTAGATCATTTTCATTCCGGCAGTCATTCAGTCAGACATCATGTTAATCGCTTCCGCACAGTTAAACCCAGTTCTCAAAATCTTGCAGGCCACCCTTAGGGATTTTCCCTTAGGTATGCATTAGTAACCCATCCATCTGCATTTTTGCACAGCATATAGGGTTGCACATGGCTTGCATAGTAGTCATCTTAGCAGTCATCTTAGCAGTCAGTCTTGCATCTGCAAGGCATACATGTTTGCCCATGAACTCTCTGGGAAAGAATGACATCCATCATCAAAGGAGGACATAAGTTTTGGGCTTCAACTGGCAACAGCAGGGGGTTTCTCTTCCACAGAAGACGGAAGTTTGCTCCAACATCGCCTCAGGAGGTTCAGAGCTTCAAGAACGACGGAGATGGTAGGTGAAAGGTTTCCAAAGGCAGGTCAGGGGTGACTCGGGTATTTCCAAGCAGTTTAGCAGCATTTGCCATTCAGTTCCCGCAGTACAGAGAGTCTTGGCTCAAAGGATTTCACTCCTGCAGACGACCTCAGTCCCGACAGCAGAAGACAGAAGGGGCAGAGGTTCGGAGGAGAAGGATCCCCAGAGGAGTCGAAGGTTGCCAGGTATACCACCCAGCAACAGTTTAGCAGCGGGGAATGTCACGTGCACAGCATTCAGGTGTACAGTGACATGGCATCATTGTAGCATCATAAACATCATCAGGAGTTATCAGGCATTTTACAAGCATTTATGCAATTTTTAGGCTCATTTATGGGGCAGCCGACCAGCAGTCGTGGACATTTGCATCTGGCCGACAGCAGTTATGCTGGCCGACCAGCAGCATTCCTACCTATATAAGCAAGCGCCTCATCATTCCAGCATTCAGCCAAGTGTCCCTCAGCGTTTCTACTCCAGAAGGGCTGAGAACAGCAGCACATCCATCATCAGCAGCATTCAGTCCATCAACGCATCCAGATCAGCCAACACATCTGTCTCCTCAGCGTTTTCCTTCCCAGGTAACAGGAGAGCATCTGCGTTTTCAGCATCACCTCAGCATTGCTTCAGTCCCAAAGCCATCCCTTCAGCGTTTCCTTCCCAGGAAACAAGGGAAAGACAGTGGGATAGCAGTTCATTCAGCATATCAGTATATTCAGCATATAGGCAGCATATTCAGCATCATAGATCTATTCAGATCTCATTGTAACCGCATTCATCATCTAATATAGCTGCATTGCATTGACACATATTTGTCTATCTCTTAAACATCATTAAGTGCAGTTTAGTTAGACTAAGGTTGTGTTTACTACGGTCGAAGCCCTCACATGTCACATCCAAACTTGCGGAGCTTGTGTGAGGTGGGGCCTAGACCTTGTGAGAGTTTGAGAAGCTTGAAGCTCCACTTGCCTTGGGCTTGGGCAGAGATTTATCTCTTTGGTTTTCATTTGTTTTGTTTTATGCACATGTTGGGAAATCTAGCGCAAAGCACCCGGGGGGACGGCCCGTTCCGGCCCCAATGCTGTGTTGAGAGAGGATAGCTTTCATTCAATGTAAAGATTTTCATTGTTTGCAAGTGTATTCAAACTAGGATTGGAGTGTTTATCTGGATGCCTGTGCTTGTTACACATGCCCTCGTGCCATCCATGTGTGTGCTGCTGGCTTCATTGTGAAGATCAGTCTTGAGAAAATAATGCCCAGATATAGGTGTAATGAGACTATCTCCACTACTCCGCCACCATATGTAAACTGATTTCTCTTTGCTGCTGCACACACTGTGTTGAAAATCACAACTTTGGTTTTTCCCACGTACACCTTGAGGTCATACTCCTCACAAAAGCCCCCAAAGCATTTAAATGCTTCTTCAGTCCCTCCTTTGAATCTGAAATTAGGACAATGTCATCCGCATAGAGAAGGATGGGTACTGGTGTATCAGCTAGTGTGCATCCAGCCCCTCCCAATCTGTCAATGAAGTTCTCAATCTCATCAACATAGAGTCCAAAGAGAGTGGGTGATAGTGGGCATCCTTGATTCACCCCAATAGTACTCTTGATCTCCTCTAACACACCTCCGGGTGCCCATACTCTCCCTGTCACCAACCCATATAGTGTTAGTACTCCCCATATCATATGTGCTGGGATCTCAAGCTCATGAAGTCTCCTAAAAGGACGAGCCCTCGGGACACTATCAAAAACTTTGCGGAAATCCACAAAGCAGCAGTACACCTGTCTTCCCTTATGCTTGGCTTCCTTAATAATGGCCCTCAAAGTGAAGATGTGATCTAAGGTGGAGAAGGACCTCATAAACCCCGCCTGTCCCTTGGCTCATTGGCCATGTCTCTCTACATGATTGCTGATTTCTCCTTCTAGGACTGAACCAAAAAGCTTGGCTAGAAATGGCAAAAATGATATCTACAAAAAATACTAGAAATTGAGTACATAAAGCAAAAGCTATGAATCGATTAAATTTAATCTTCAAGTGATCAAATAATTACACAAACAAAAGATGATGTACATGTGTGTATACAACAAACAAAAAATGCTGTGTGCAATATGCATGTGTGCCTTTAAACACATGGAGAACAGAAAGTACTTTTTCAAGCTGCTCCTTGGATAGATTTGTCCGATATCTCAAACCTCTTGGGGACCTGTACAAATTTTTGAAAAAGAGACCTTCATTTCTTGAATATGCAATGCGGATCTGAAACTCCTCAAAGTCTCGAGACTGAGCCTGTCACATATGATAAACTCACTCAGTAGTTATGAAAGGCAAGAATCAGCACAAAATCAAATAATCTAGACAAAACCCCTCAGCATCTTGACAAAACCACCAAAACTTAGTGCTTCACGATGCCTCTCTGTATTTAGAATACTTGCTCATTCAGTTTCCATTTCTAACAGCATTTAGGGGACTATCTAGGCATCTACTATTGATTACATGTAGCATTTTTTTGTCTCATAGACCCCTGGGTATCTAGTAGACGTTAATCTCTCTCTCTCTCTCTCTCTCTCTCTCTCGTAGAGGTCTTCCGATCGTCAATGGATACACATGGGAGTCTGCATGTAGAGCTGAAACCAGAACTGATGGAGGGGTTCGAGGATCAGAGGGAGTGGCAGTATTGTTTAGAGACCATCTCAACCACATGGTCACAGTAGTGAAAAGGGATGAGGAAGCTAGATTCATGAGAGTCAAGCTCAGCTTTCCCAAAAAGGTGGAGCTTATACATTGTTGTATGCTACTTCCCACCAAACACATCAAGATTCCCCTCGCAGGACTCTTCCCCATGCATGCCACTTTACACTGACATTACAGATTTTTCCACACACAGAGATATCCTATTGGTTGGAAGACTTCAATACACAGACATAGAGTTTCCAATCTCAGCCATATGATTTTGATCGGGACCCAACCATCATGTATGAGCTTGACCGGCACCAACAGGACCTCAAAGGACATGGGATTCACAGCAGCGGACAGAGCCTTACTAGACATGGGTGTGACACGTAACTCGATCATTTACAGTGGCCCAATTCTGGAGGATTCACATGTTTCCCGCGCGGAGGAGGGAGTAATACAGTGGACTACTTGATTATATATGAGAGAGTGGGGATTTTGATCCACGCCCATATGCAAATTACGGTATTCTGGTTGGCCTAGGGATGTAATATCTACACCCGGAATGACCACCTACTACAAGCTAAATGAAAGGGAGATTGACCAATACATTCTTATGCATGGCAGACTTGCATGCCTAGAACTATTTTCGCGTGAAATGTTTTACTGCCTGCAAGATCTCTGTGTCTAGTTTACAGGCATGGGACTCCCTCTTGTGAACCGTGTGCGTGAACCTGTATTCTGACCTTAGTTGTGGGCTGTAGACAAGCGGTAGGTGTGCCCCTAAACTCTTTGTTTAAGCTTATTTATACTTTAGCTCATTGTGCTACTTTGCAGGTCCACACTTCATTGAAGTACGGCCGGACAACTTATAAGTGAGTTTGGGCATCCACACTTCATTAGAGACTGGGCGGACAGGTTGTAAGTGAGTTTGGGCACTTACTCGATGGTGGCCGGCCAAACTCTAATAAATCAAGCACTTTTTTGAGTAAAAAAGTGTAGACAACTTACTGGGCACCCTCTCCACTTATGGGAGAGATGTGGCTCTTGTTGAGGTGGCCCAATGGCCACCGATTGTCCATTTGGAAAGGCTTATCCTCTCCCTCCCTTCAAGGAAAAGAGGCGCTTACTTCATGAGGAGGTAAGTGAAGGCAATTTTCAGCATAACCAGTCCATACACATACTTTTTGGTATGGTTTCTTGCATCTTCAACTCTTGGGACAACCGGCAAATAAGTGCTACACTGCTGTCCAGCCCTTGGGAGCCCCTTTCAGCTACTTTCTCTTGGATATGTATATGCTGAAAATGATTTGGAGCATTTCTCTCGGATATGTACATGCTGAACATGCTTTTTGGAGCATTTCTATCGCCGACAATTTGATCAAAAGCTGATTTCTTCTCTCAAAACCAAGAGCTTTCTTTTTTGTAATACGTTATATTACTAGTGGGAAATCTCCAAGTGGAGAAGAAAACCCACAATCAAAATGCAAAAAACATGTGGTAAGTTACAAGCCCAGCTGTTCAACTCTAGGACAGCTAACATTCAAAAGCAATCAAAGAACACTTGTAGTTGGTGCAAGGGAAGATCTCCAAGGTCAAAAGAATCCCGAAGAGAGAAAAGAAGGGATCTCTTGAAGAAAGCAAAACAGGGAATATCTTTTGTGGCAAAGATCAACTAATTCCTTGCATGACAAATGGACCATAGGGCCCAAAATCTAGTCCATGCAATGAAAGTATCAAATTTGGACAAAGTGGGGGAAATGCTATGAAATAGCCAAAACAATTTGCCAAAAGATTTGCCCACAAATCTCACACGAAGTGTCCTGACAATCTCTGTAGAAGAGCATGGGAATAGCGGCAAGACCATAGAAGATGACAGACTGTCTCACGTGGATGTGAACACCTTCTACGTGATGTAGGAACAATACGTCTTTTGGCCAGAAAACTGCCGACTGGTAAAGCACCAATGAGGCATCTCCAGAAGAAGGCTTTCTGTTTGAGCGGTAATGTAACATGCGGAAGCTTGAAGGAAGAATTAGTAACTTCAATGCTCAGAATTCAGCAATCATTCACGACAAATATAACGCACAATACTGAAGAAGATGTGCAGAAAATAGAGAGAGAGAGAGAGGGAGAAGAGGACACAATATTGGGTCCCAAATACCCTTTGTAGGGTCCCCACCACGAATGGTGTATTTGCTTTATTAGAATGATGTAAATCTGAAAATAAAGACTGAATCTTGACCTGCACATTTCACCTTGGTTGGAGAGCTTCCTCTTGGCTGTCATGGCCGTTAGAACGCACCACCGCTTGTGAATAATGAGATGAATTGACTGATTTCATGCCTAGGTATTTATACCCTCTTTCTATGCTGGTCGGCCAGCTCAACAAGGGTCAATAACTCATGACCAAGTCTATCATGCAATAAATGCCTTTTAACTCAGCCGTTTCACATTGTACTGCGGCTGGACACCATGCGCAAGTATCTGGCTGCTGGGCAGCCCTGTGCACTCTATGTGGGCTACCCCCACACTTGGCCGACTGGCTAGGCAGGGCCCTAGGGCCTATCGACCGCCTGGTCAGGCCCCCTTGGGCTGGTCGACAGCCTGCCCAGCCCACTCTAGGGCTGGTGGGCAAGGCCTGGGGCCCTCCTGGCCCCTTGGGGTGGCTCTACCCCATGCCCATTCAAGACCACAAAGCCCTCTTCTGGGGTAGCCCTATGGGCTGGACCCCTTTCTACATGCTTCTACAAACGCCTGGTGTCCAGTCACAAACCCAACACGCAGATCATCTGACATCATTCCAAAGGGAGACTCACAGTACGAACTGGCACTGCTTCATGTGCATCACGTGCAGGACTATGCACACCTGACCTTGGATGCGCAAAGTGGAACCCTGGCAGACTTGTCCCGGACTGGGCTCACATGAGACCAGTTTCCACTCCAGGTCCTACACCTTGTTCAGATATGTCTACGTGGCATCCAAGTGCGGGATGCACCTGACAAGTAATTTCCTCTTCCAAATCTTCAAGAAAGACACCCAGCCAAAAGGTTTGTTTATGTGCCATTGTATCCAAGGTGAAGGTGGAAGCAATTTGTATGAACTGACTGCAAACTGACTGTATGAACTGACTGCAATCAGATTGTGAAAGGACACAGCACAACAGCTTGCATTTTGACCCACCAATATCCAATCTTTCAAGCTATGACTCAGTTCTAGCGGAGGCACAAGCTGAAAATCATGCAGTAAAGAAGGTATGGTTCGCCATATTGGCCTGTGATGTAGACCTAGATTGTAAAGTGTCATAGCTTGTGGAAAAGAAAGTACATAGCCCCTATCATTCACCGCATCCTTAACATATCTGACTGCTTTGGTCTTTCTCGACTATAAAAGAGGAAGAGGCTACTGAAATGCATGACTCCAATGAATGCTCTCTCTGCGAAGGGAGTTGCCTTGATCAGGTGGTCGACCATACCATTTCATTGAGCCATCAAAGTCTGCCAATCTTGAATCAATTTCGTGGAAAACAAGCATCCAGGAATGCACCCCTCTAAGCATCCAAATTCAGTGGCAGTAAGAGCTTTCACAACTCTCTCTACCTACTCTACATCTCAATGCTTGACCATTAAGGGCTTCTATGGCTCGACCTGGCACACACATACTTGTGTATGGATGCCACTGAAGCATAGCTGCTT
Source organism: Cibotium barometz (assembly GCF_041138505.1). NCBI lineage: Eukaryota > Viridiplantae > Streptophyta > Polypodiopsida > Cyatheales > Cibotiaceae > Cibotium > Cibotium barometz. Next base: position 48,173,145 of record NC_141064.1, read on the forward strand.
GTGGTAAGACACTGGGGATTGGGGAGTGAGGTTCTTCGAGCAAAAGCTATGGAATCAACCTCTACTTTGACCAAACATGTTTGCGAATGTTTTCATCGCATGGATGTCACTGGAAATTTGGCATGTGATGCCCATGAAGCTTGTATCTTGAATACAAACATATTACAAGGGGGTCGGCCCTTTCCGGCCCTATTGCAGTGTCATTTAAAATTCAACATCGCTATCTCATTTGGTTTTGTGCCATTTCATCTTGCTTACTAGTATTAATAGTTTTAGTGCGTGACAAGATTGTGCTCAACCCTACTTGGGGAAATTACATTGGTACATTATGGAGTCCTATTTATTTTCTCAAAAAACCTGTTTTAAGGAGCTATAATGTTGCTTTGGTCACTTTCAACATGATCAATTCTCTAACGAGTGTTTCGTGGAAGTTGAGGACTCTTGAATTATGCAAGACTAGATGGTCTTGGATCTTCAGATTATACATGAAGTTTTGGACTATGTGACTCCTCTTACAATTGATGACAACTATTTCGAAGAGAGGGGTGATGTCATCATTTCCGGAATTTAGAAGAATTTACCGGTATTTATCAATATTTTACTGATTTATGAGGTTTTATGGACTTTTGAACAAGCATTGGACTATGTGGAACGTGTGCCCATGAGGTCATTGGAATGACTAGAAGGCCAAATATGTAGAAAACAAGTTATTCCCATGTGTTCACATCTTTATTCCACTACCTTTTCTAGGAGGGATTCTGGCCACTTGCACACATGATACAATATGAGGATCAAAGATGCCTGGGCGTGTACTTGATGGAGCTCAGACGACAAAGGGATGTAGTACTGAGACAGCATGCTGACAAACAACCGGCCCAACCTCGGCAAGACACCTCTTAGAGAGCCATCACAAATTTCTTCATGGTGCAGCCATCCGCATCACAGTCCACCACCTATATCAATGCCTCTGCTCCGACAACAGAACCCATCACCCATACCCGCACTTTGGCTCCGCCCCCCACAAGAATTCTCAGTGAGCAAGCCCGATCTATCTAGCAGGCCTAACGCCCTCGATCCAAAGCACCACGGCCCTCCATCACAAAGGCAGATCCAAGATCCATGAGATTCTCCACCAATATGACTTGATCCCATCACAGAGGCCTAACATTCCTTCTGCCATCAAATCAGTTATAACTGAGGCGAGTATCGTCATTAGCTAATCATGGCATATCTCACTCTATACACGACCATCAGCTGATTACACATACATACAGGTCTCTCTATCTTTCATGATGAGATTTCCATGGGCACTTTTGTATCATTCCACTGAGATAGTTTTGTTTTGTTCTATTTTATTTTTCTGTTCCATGATGAGATATGCTATGGACATTATTGTATCACTTTGGACTCATAGGCCCATTGAGTCTTTAGTAGATGCTCTCTCTCTCTCTCTCTCTCTCTCTCTCTCTCTCTCTCTCACACACACACACACACACACAAAGAAACATGCAAAAAATTAGTACCTCTAGCTCAGCCCGAGCAATCATTAGATCCCTCTCAATGGCACTCGCATCAGCATCTAGTTGACGAAGCACCTGCATAAAATCCACCGCATGTTAATATCATCTTAGCATGGTTTTTCCAAGACCATTCACGTGTAACTTTCTAATCAATAACAGTAAAAAGAATCTGAAAACGTGTTTCTATGCAATGGAAATGTCCAACAGCTGCAAAGGAAATGCCGAAGCATCCCCAATGAGGATATAAATTTTGATGTACATGCTCAAAACCCTCAATGGAGGCAAAATACAAACTAAAGAGGAGTATTCCCTCCTTGGCTGCCCACTCTCCAAGGCAAACTACATCATACAAGAGAGGTAAGAGGAAGGGGGCGGAGGGGGGAAGGGGGCGGGGAGGAAGAGCCAAATCGGTGGCCTGTAATGCCAAGTAATCTCGCCGGCCTAATCACTCGGAAAAGGGGCCTGGGCCCACCCTAAAGCTTTCCCCATGACAGCAGAGGGTATGAATGATGTATGTCCAAAAGAAGCAGATGGACTCAGCTGGAGGGGTGAGAGTACCCTCAATGGCCTCACTGCAACGGGTCTACCAAATATGCCATGCAGCTATGATGCTGATGATCTCCCATCTAGGGCTGGTGCCCGTGTTGGGGTTAAGGGGAGCTTGCCAATACACACACACACACACACACACACACACACAAAGAGCTTGAACAAAGAAACATGAGAGAAAGCTAGATGCTGGAAACGGACTCTCTAATAATTATGAGATGAAAGTACAAGTGAGTACATAAAAGGCCTAGGGCTAAGTGCCCATGTCCAGTCATGGTAAAAAGTGCCCATGTGTAAGCTCTGTTCACACCTGAACTTCCTAGGAATGGCCGGGTGGACATGAAGTGAAAGGAAAGGCATGAATGTAAACAGGGTATAGCAGACTGGTGGAAATCTGCCACAAATTACAGCTGTAAATGAAGCCCTGGACTGAAGTTCACAGCTAGAAGCTGTGAAGCATTGCCAATGTAATCCTGTAAGCAGGCACAAAAAGACGTCATATTACGGGTCACATACACCCCCTCAAGGTAAGCAACATATATGCCAAAGTAGTTCTGCATAAGACCAACATCAATGACAGCAGAAGATCAAAGCAAATCAGCCTGGAATGCTCTTCAAATGGTCCAATAATAAGCATAAAGATGTAGGCAAGAACCGGCATATGTAAGACCGAATAACAGCAATAGAAAAGCTGTGTATGCTATCCTGAATGCAATAGTGTCTTGTCAATGGACTAACTGACAGGTATGAAATCAGCAATGGGAAGGGGCAGACATGACTTATTTTCAGCATTGAAAAATGGGCTGAAAATGCTGAAAATGTAGAGACAAAAAATCCCAAAATGAGTCATTAAGCGGGGGCCTCAAGGGCATGCATCAACCATTGCGATGAAAGCGTAGTGCAAACTTTCAGTTATACCAGGCGCAATGGCATTTATGGCAATCAAAGAGATGCATAATCCCACAAAAGAAAGCAAAGGAGACAACTGCACAAAGTCTCCAAGTGACATGTCAAATACATGGACCAAGCCAATACTGCAGATAAAAGGCATATCCATGAGTAGACATCACCACAAAAAATGTAGTCTCTGAATGCATAAATAAAGCAAGAGGGTCAAAAACACAAGTGACCAAAAAATATCATCAATGGCATAAAGGCAAAAAACGCCCCCTCACATGCATCTGCCATAGAGACCATAAGAGAGTAGACTACATAGCATGGTCATCATCAGGATCTGACACAAGACGTGGTGAGGATAATGGTCAAGGAATGAGTAGATTTGGCCAAATTGACCTCATTCTGGACACCTGCAATGCTAGAACTTTGCATCTTCTTCTTTTTCTCACTGGCAATCCGTTTCAGGCACTCGTCAATGAGATGGCCTGGTTTCTGACAATAATTACATCTGTTTTTCTTTGCGGCTACATCGGATGACACAGAGGGTGCATTAGGGTCTGATCCCTTGGCACTAGATCCAGCACTAGAAGTGCACATAGATCTTCTGTCACGATGCAAAGCAACAAAATAAGTTTACTAGAATGATTTATGCACGACTGCTCTTCCTAAAGAAGAAGCCCAACTAACTCATCAAAAGTGTACAAATCAGCCTGCTTCTTAGAAATCAGGCAAAGAGTTGTCACAAAACCCTAGTAGGACTCAGGAATCCATTCAACACATTAGAAATAATGGAGCTATCGGAAATGAACTCATCAATGTTAATGAGTTAATCACGTAAATCCTTAACACGAGTAAGTTATGCATCCATAGAGCCCCCTTCATCAAGATGCTCATCCTCAAGACACTTACGCAAGTATGCAACACTGCGCACCTAGTACAGTGATGCCAGCACATCCCAAGTCTATTTGGTCGTGGTACACGACCGAATATGAGGGATAATGTGGCACTTGCGTGAAAGTGCAACCAATGCATGCGCTTGTGCATCTCTGCCATCCCACCTGATTTTCTCCACAATGACCACCGTGTCCCAAACGGTTTTGTATTGCCATTAGACACAACGAAACTATGTACTTAAGGGCACTCTTGGTCTCGGCGGCGGGCAAATTCAACTTTTTGACTAACGAGTAGTTAAGAAAGTTGTGCGTGGATCCATCATCGATTATAGTGGTGACTCTACGGCCACCAATCCTACCGTATAAATAAACCGAATCATGTGGCCTGAAAGATGGCTACCACATAGCCTGTGAAACACAACAAGCATGGGTGTTATACGTATGGCACGCTCAAGATCGATGCTCATAAGATCCCGAGAAATCCGATGACCTATATACGTGAGCTCCTAACACAAGAACTCACACTTAAACTAAGATATCATCTAAGAATACTACAACGAATTTCCCCAAATAATCTCGAAAGAGATAGCACTCCTGTACTTAGTGAATAAACCATAACCGACAGGACAATTAGCCAGATGGATGCTGCAATCACAAGAGTTTGAGTTCACTATCAAGTACACCCTAAGAAACAAGCACGCAGTAGTAGGCGAATTTCCTCTCGAGAGTCTGAAGTCAGGAGAAGCTCCAGAAGGGGTGGAAGATGACTTCCGGGATACGCAGCTCTTCATCATAGATGGATAAAAACCCAGCGGGTATGATGAGATGCTGCAATTCCTATTTGACTTGTCCTTTTCGGAGTATATGTCCCAAGATCAGAGGAAAAATCTCTCCCCGGAGCAAAGTTGTTCATGGTGGGTGTGGCAGGGCAACTCTACAAGGTGGGCATTGATCAAATACTGAGAAGATGCATCCCCGAGCATGAACAATAGGCTATGCTGGCTGAAGCGCATTAAGGAATAAGCAGAGGGCACTTTTCTAGAGAAGTCACGAGCTGAAAATTGTTCAAGGTAGGATTATGGTGGCCGAAAATATTAAAAGATGCACACAAGTTCGCAAAGGAGTGTGATGTGCCAGAGGCTGGGGCAACCAAATGATGCATACAAAATGCCTCATGACAAAATATTGCCCTAAAGCCATTCCAGAAGTGGGGTCTGGACTTTGTGGACCCATTCAAGCCAATAGCTTAGCAAACAGGAAATAATTACATTATGGTGGTTACGGATTACTACACAAAATGGGTAGAAGCCCAAGGCTCTGAGAGACTGTAAGGCATCATCAGTAGTAGTGAAGTTTGTACCCAGGTCCCAAGCATACATCACAATAGGGCATGCATCACAGCAGGTCAGGCCTGTGGAACCAGCCGACAGCATAGAAAGAGGCTTTGGGCATTTATTAGGTCATGGAGGACCCAGACAAACAGGCCGACATTATTATCCTGGCGGACCAGCAGCAAATTCATATATAAAAGGCATAACGCATCATTCATTCCAATCAGCTCCTTCTCAGCGTTTCCAGCCTAAGGAGCAGGGGAAGCATTCATAGTCAGCATACAATCATCTCCTGCCTTTTACATAGAGGAAAGCCAGCATCCCAAAGGTGGACCTTAGCATTGGAGAAGGAACAATCAGTCATCATCATTATTCAGCATCTCTCTCTCTTCCTGAGAGGGATACTCATTTATGGTGGACATAGATCTATTTATGATCTCAGTTGTAACCATTGCATTTAATATAGTTGCATTGCATTGCATTGAAACTTCTCTCTCTCTTAAGTGTTACTAAGTACAGTTTAGTTAAGGCTAAGGTTGTTTTACTACGATCAATCCCTCGCATGTCACATTGGTATCAGAGCGTTACAGGGTAACCAGCCTTAGTTCATCCCTTAAGTAATTCAGTAAAGCATCATGACAGTCGCTTCTGCTAAATCCAGTTCTCAAGATCTTGCGGGCCATCCTTATGGTTTTCCCTTAGGCATGCGTCAGTAACCCATTCATTTGCATTCTTGCATAGCATATAGGGTAGCATATGGCTTGCATCAATATAGTAGTCATCCTAGCAGTCCAATAAAGATAGCCAATCTAAGCATCTTGCATCTGCAAGGCATATAGGATTTACCCATGAGTTTTTTGGGGAAGAATGACATCCATCATCAAAGGAGCAAATGGAGTTTTGGGCTTCAACTGGCATCAGCAGGAGGTTCTCTTCCACATAAGAAGACAGAAGTGGCTCCAACATCGCCTCAAGAGGTTCAAAGGTCCATGAACAACGGAGATGGTGTGTGAAAGGATTCCACAGACAGGTCAGTGGTGATTCTGGTTTTTCAGAGCAGATTTATCAGCATTTGCCATGCAGTTCCCGCAATGGAGAAGTCTTTGGCTCAAAGGATTCAACTCCTACAGTCCCGGCAGAAGAAGACAAAGTGGGGCAGTGGTTTCAGTAGAGGGAGATTAGCAGAGGAGTCCAAGGGTTGTCAGGCATACCACCTAGCAACAGTTTAGCAGAGGGGAATGTCACATGAACACCCAGTTGGTGTACAGGTTGCATGGCATTCTTAGCATTCATAAGCATTTAGCATGGCATTTTATAGCAGTTAAAACATGTACCCGAGCATAGATCACAGTAGTCACAGCATGTGCCGCAGTGTAAGGGGCTTCTACAGTACCTGCAGTAGTACATAAGGCATTAAAAGAATTTAGGGTATGCATCATAGTAGGTCGGAGCTTGTGGAACCAGCCAACAACATAGAAAGAGGCTTTGGGCATTTATTAGGTCGTGGAGGACCCAAACAAACAGGCCAACAATATTATCCTGGCCGACCAATAGCAAATTCATATATGAAGGGCGTAACGCATCATTCATTCCAATCAGCTCCTTCTTCCCAGCAGGCGAGCATCTCACAGCTGATGTCGGCAGCAATATGATTATTTCATGTCCATGGAACTGGCCAACAGCAGGTTGGCCAGTTCACTTTCCCTTCAAAGGCCTATAAAAGGCGGTGCTTTGCTCATACTAGGTTATCTAACACCTCACCAATGTTAGGTCACAGTAGATAAGTAGGATAGGGTTTTCCACCTTTTTGGGGCATGCCGAGGGCTGCCAGAACTATGTACACTTTTGTACTATATGAATATACTCAAAATACAGCCATCTCTCTCTCTCTCTCTCTCTCTCTCTCTCTCTATGTTGCTTGTTCTTGCATCAGGTGTTCCTATGCAGTACTTAGGGCTGGACCCTATTTATAGGAGCTTTTGGGGCTGTGGAGAGCATCTTGTTATAGCTTTTCTGTGGGGTCATCAAATCTCAGCCAAAGGGCATCAAGGAGAGCATAACGCACTGCATAAGAAGGGCAACCAGGTCCAGAAAGTCAGGGATAGTCATCAGGGGATTAACACACCCATCCAAGGCAGCCACGAGAGAATTAACACAGCCTGCATACAGCTGGTTGTAACACACAGCAGAGGTGGCCTCAGGGCAGCAAAACGCATCTCCAGATAACGGCCAGACCAGAAGGGCGGCCCGTTGGGACAGCAAACGCATATCGTAGAGGTGGCCCAAAACAGTCCCCAAATCAGGTCCGTTCAGTCTTGTCCAGTGGACAGCAAGTAAGTCTTTGTACCGTATTCATCTTTGCAATAAATCAAGCAAATACTCAGGGCAGCAGCGGTGGAGGCCCTTTAGAGGATAGTTGAGACCCAATATTGTGTCCTTTGTGTACTTCTCTCAGACCTAATCTCTGCAATTCAGTTTTCAGCAAGTGTTAAGCATCATTATCTTATCATAACCCTTCTGCATAAGGTGCATGTTGCAGTGTATGTCTAACTGTTGTGTTAATTTAGAGAAAAAAGTGAAACCCTTTGAATCAAAAAAACCTTTATTTAATGCCTAAAGTAAGAGAGTATATACAACAAGAATCAAACAAAACAAATTCGTACCCAACTCACATTCCTGTCTGTTACAAAAGGTTCCCAACATCCAACCACAGTGGGGGGACTGGCTGTTCATCATGAAACTTATTACTGTCTACCCCAAACGAATCATCACCTTAAGTAACTCACACCCCCTTTGCAACAACATATCCAACGCCAAAACTTTTACACATGATGATGCATCTTTAATTCATGTACTTAACATAGCACTTTTGTTTCTAACAGCACCAATGAAGGTACCATATTCAGAACACGAATTTGAGATTCCAGAATCAAAACTCATACAAAACTTCTGCTAGGCAGGGTTGGATCCAAAGCACTTACACGACTTCCTGTTGCATCTAAGCCTTTCATGGTTCGATAAGCAATTCGGTCATGCTCTAAAACCGTCTCATCAGCAATATTCCGTAAATGCTGGGACCTTTCATCAACAAACTCTATCATGCGTGTCTTTCCTACTTGAATGCGTACCATGTCTACTAACATCTGCTGGACCTTAGCATCCCCACTAGTTCCATCACTAGCTGCAGAACCAGGACCATACAAAGACCGAATGGCTACATAAGATCTTCTTTTTCCATTGTTGTAAAACGCACCAGGTTTTAGAGGGCTTATGGATGGCCCAACCCAGTGTGAATCCATAAGACTATCTGACGTTGAATGTGGCTTCTTCCCTGCACAAACAGTGACAGATCTGTCTGGACAACCTATGACTATTTCATTGGTAAAAGGGCGGACACCAGAAAATCCACTGCAGCTGAGATCAGTTTTCAGTCCAACTAATGCCTCCACAACCACACAGCGGTGTGCTAGTGGCGCCATTAAAAAATTGCTGACTAATGACAAACTGCATGAAAACACTACATCTGTCAGAAATAAATACGAGAACTATGATAAAACAACAACATTCAATCATTGAACATTAATCAAGGGTTTGTTTTGTTTTTCTGACTAATCAAATGACAGACTGCATGGAAACATGGCATCTGTCAACAATAAATACAAAAAGCCATCACAAAGCAATATTATTCAAGCACCAAAAAGTGACTAAGGATTTGTTCTCATACTTAAAACATGGCCTCTCCTAAAAGCCGCCTCCAATGAAATTAACTCAAATAACACAAATTTAGCCAACTAGTTGGCCCCTCACCATTCTTAAGTGTTTTGAAGCAGCCAGCCAAGGGGGAGATCAAAACAGATTTAGTCCAAACCGCAGTAATCGACCATATCAGTCCAAGGTTAACTATTGTTGCACATTTCAGAAATTAAGAGAAGACTACATGATTGGATTCTTGCTCTGTTTACAAAAGAATTAGTGAGTAGTAGATCTGACACAATTCTGTGTGTGTTTCAGCTTTATTCAGTTCAGTGACACGCAGTAGCTCTCATTCTCTTTTCTCTCTCCCTCTTCTCCTATATTTTCAGTTTTGGTTTCGACGTAGTTCTAAAAATTATGCTTTTATTAGTGCAATCTAACATGGGTATCAAAACACATTTCTCTCTACTATCTCGCAAAGGTACTAGGGTAAGTCAAGACATTGAATTTTTAGCCACACAAGCTTCAGTTTCCAGAACACATTTGGAGGTTGTTTTCAGCCATCAATCAGCAATTTAGCCTCAAGTGCAGGAGTCAGGGGGACAATATACATAATCATTGGATCCTCTAATATCCTGTTGCATTACCAACATAGATCAGACATGGATTCTGCAGCACCACAGCTTCCACGAACGTTGGTTGTGTGTTAAGACTCCAGCAATTGATCTGTTGTCCCTCTGAAAGAGACAAGGTGGAGATGTTCATATGATGGAAAGTTTGTACAAAGGTTAGTGGAGGTCTGGTGATCATATGTTCCTATGAGAGATTCAGAGGGGAACAAGGATACAACCATCAGAACGTGAAAGTGTGCACCCCTCCTCATTTGATCTAGGTAGTGTTGCTGAGTCACTTGCCAAAGAGTATGACATTGGTCAGCTTTTGTATTTGGTCGTTGAATATACGAATCAGTTGTAGCTTCCAACTACCCCCTGTTGCATGCTTTGATCATCAGACTATACCAGTGTCTCTTTTTCTTTTTTGGTTTTTTTCTTTTATGTATAAATTATATATTTATCTTTATCTTTATATTTGTATTTATATTTATATGCTTTGGCTTCTTCATCAGTTGTAGCTTGTGACTTACTTCTTCTCATTTTCTCGGCTGCATGGGTCGATGAGGTTTTACAATCCTTTGCTTGACATTGATCCCTTATGTTGTTGAACGGTATTGGATCCAGAGGTAGAGAAGAATCTATTTGTGGTGATCCTTCTCTCAGAGTCAATAAATAGAGTTTGTCATCGTGTACTTTGTTGTTTTTGAACGAAGGTTCTTGTGTGCTCCCTAAGTCGTGGTGGGGAACTTCTCAATGAGACAAGCTCAAGCTGTGCTTAAGAGCTTCATCAACGTGTGTTAAGAGCTCGTTCATCATGCTTGCCCGCACTCATTATCACACCAATACGGTTCTTCCTCCAATAGGTCTGCAGCCATTCTCCATGAGGCTCAGAGTGGGAATCCTCGCAAGACACTACCGCTATAGTAAGCCTAACCGCTCAAGAGAATGACAAGAGACACGAGAAGAAAGAGAAGAAGAAGAAGAAGAAGACAAGCCAATCATGGCAAAGCATGCCTCCCAATCTAACCCAAAAGCAATTCCACACAATCGAAGTGATGCAAGAGAGTAGAGAGCGCACTAGCTCTAATGCTTGAATGAGAGAATGAATGTTCCAAACATGCAAGAATTGGAATTTATACTTTATAAGCCATTTCTTACTAGGTTGTTAGATAGTAAAGTGACCCGAGATGCCCATCACTAATTACACGGCTTTTACAAGTGTTTAACCTTATGAGCCGGGTTCCTCATGATACAAACATGACTACATCACTTCAAAGAGGCATCTCAAGAGCGTTTACAACATAGAAAAGACATGATTACAATCTATGGAAGATGCTCTACTACATAAAAAGTTCAGGTTTCCTATCGTGAAAATTTCAACAATCACAAGAGGACTTACATAGGGTTTCTTGGTGCGTTCATAGGGAACTTAGTGAGCCGTTTAGTTTCAATAGATCTAGCTTGATTTTTCAACTGAATTCAATCCAGCAATATTAAGTAGATCTGCTTGAGAGAATCAAGTCTCCTCCTCTCACTCTCTTTTCTCTCTTCCTCTTCTCGTAATATTTTTCAGTTTTGTGTATCAAATTGAACATGATTCCATTATTTACAAAGCAAGTATGCAACTCCGAACCTTGTTTAGCAAGAACTCAATTAGTGTAACTTTTTTCAGTCCCCTTGCTTCTTTTCTACATCAATGGCATCACCTCAAAATCTCAATTCATGTTTAAAAACTCATTCCCCAACCCCCTTGATATTGTGGATTAAAGAATTTGATATATTTAATGCAAAATGGTTGATGAGACCAACAAAATTCAATAGCTAGTTTAAAAACAATTTCAAGCCAGGTCATTCAATTATGTGCGCATGGCCACACTATTAAAAAATGATTGCACATGGGCACACACCATTGTAAAATACTAGAAAAACATGTCTACAGACTACAACACGGGCATACGATTGTAGTGCATGGCATAGTAATCCAACCCCTCAACACACACACACACACACACACACACCGCACGCGCGTGTGCGAGCACACACATACCACGTGGCATAGACCTTGCATCCACATTTGCCACATGGCAGAAGAGTCTTCAGAACAAATGACCCAAAAAAATATACATGCACAGACCTTTATTCGATCATTCATGTAATTGCTCATTTACTACCCTACTACTAGTTATCTGAACTAAAAATTTAAACTTCAAATATTAGTACCTGCAACTAGTGCCAGAAATCAGCAAAAAAGACCTGCAAATTACTGCCTGGAATCGATGTTTTCGGAAACTTGGTCCCGCTTCGCATCAATGGTGGGAAATTTTGGGGATCTAAACAGTGGAAAGCATGGAATCTGATCCTCTCTCTCTCTCTCTCTCTCTCTCTCTCTCTCGTGTGCGTGCAGGAAACAATAAACGAATTGCTTCAAAGAAGTGGTCGCAGACAGAGCGAAACCCTACCTGCTGAGAGCAAAGGTTGAATCCAACACGGAAAGCCTTGCTTGCTTGTGTAGAGAGAGAGAGAGGTATTAACGTGCAACACGAGGGTGGAGCGAGAGAGAGAGAGAGGGGGATACTTCGGGGTTGCGCCACTGCGCGCGTGGGTTGAGAGAGAAAAAAATTTCTTTTCGTCTGCGGACTTTAGGACTTTCGCCATAATTCAATTTGAGAGCAATCACGTCCGAACCTGATGACGTGTCGCTACTTGAGGGGAAAAAAAAGGCTGAACAGACATTAACCACGTGGCAGCTTAGGATTGCTAGAATTCTTCTTCCAATATCGGCTCGGTTCTCGTGCAACAATAAAAATCGAGCCGCTGTTGCGGTTTTTTGTTTTTGTTTTTCGAGCCGGGGTCAGAGACGAGCAAGCTCGTTCTAATACTATTGCAGCCTTAATTCTTCAACATGACACAAACACACATCCTCCATTGATTAGTAAAAATCGAGCCGCTGTTGCAGTTTTTTGTTTTTGTTTTTCGAGCCGGGGTCAGAGACGAGCAAGCTCGTTCTAATACTATTGCAGCCTTAATTCTTCAACATGACACAAACACGCATCCTCCATTGATTAGTAAAAGACACATGCATTTTTCAAACATAATACAAATGTGACTTCATTAACTAGGCTAGCTAGATCACGTGATTTCATCTCTTTCTAGTTTGGTGATGATGATGTGTCGCACATGCTAGGAGGACCGCAACTTACAAGAAGGTGGCCATGTGACATCCCTAAAGAAGGAGGTACCTGGTTCAAATCTGCATCAATGGCATCTACTTTCACCGACGTCAAAAGTGTGTCACATGAATGTTCATCTCATGGTGTGGCATGAATTTGGGTATTTACACATGGGTCACTAGGTTGATATTTATTGATAAAGGAAGAGCATTTGATATGCTATTGTGTGTGTGTGTGTGTGTGTGCGTGTGCGCGTGTCATGAGGGGCCCTCTCTGCCCTCCCATCTTGCAAGGCACGTTTTTACAATTAGTGTATCCCTATTGCTTATGCAAGACTACACGTTGACTAGATCCATAGTATTGAGGCATAAAAAGTAAACCCTTAAAGTTTTTAGAACATCCTAAATTCAATTCAAAGCCATTGAGTTGTTTAACGCACATGTTCATATCAAGAATCATGCTACATTAAAATTCTTGAAGCATTTGTCTTTGAAAATGTGTTGTAATAGAGGAGTGTGGGGTACAATAAGTCAAATGAATAATGTGGAAGAGCTTTTTTAGGTTTAAGGATTAATATTTTTTTTCTCAATAAACTTTTTAGACTTCTTCTTCTCCGAGACTCTTAGTCTTGGATTAGTCATTCAATCTTTTCATGAATAATGTGGAAGAGCTTTTTTAGGTTCAAGGATTAATTCCTTTGCTCAATAAACTTTTTAGACTTCTTCTTCTCTAAGAGTCTTAGTCTTGGATTAGTCATTCAATATTTTCATGGATGAAGACATCTATATTATGCCTAATGGATACACAAGGAAAATATCCCATAGATAGTTCCTTATTGCTTACACTTTAATTTTTTTATTTTACTAGCAAGCACATTATATAAGTTATTATACTCCATGTCATCAAATAAGAAAATTACATACCATGGCTTGATTTCAATGGCCATTAGTAGTCACGATCACCTATAGAATGTCACACTTTACAAGCACATGTATAATGTCACACTTGGTCACAGCACTAACTTTTTGTCAAACTGTCAAAGAGAATTGTGCTACTTTAAAGCCATGTGACAATTCATGTCGATATTTGAATTCTAAGGACAACCAAGTGTGTCCATGCATGCATGCATGTGTGTATGTGTATGTGTATGTGTATGTGTGTGTGCATTGACACATTTGTTGTGTGTGTACCCGCATGTGTAAAGTCTCATTAGATGAACTCGTTTGACATGAGAGGACTTCTCACCTTACAAGGCAAGTTTAAATGAGCAGCTCCTGATTAGTATACCCCTTATTGCTTGCACAAGACTACATGTTGACCTACTCAATAGCTTGTAGACTTAATTTGTAAACCCTTCAAGTTTTAAGAACATCCTAATTTGATTGAGTTGTTTTGACATGTGTGTTCATATAAAGGATCGTGCTACATTTAAAATTTTGATAAAATAAGTCCTTTGATTACATGTATGAAGTTACATTTGGTCACAATGCCGACTTCTTGTCAAACCTTTGAAGATTGTCGATATTTAAAAAGAGTAATCCTTCCCTAAGGCTACCCAAGTGCATCTGCCGAGAGACACACACATGCATTGTGCGGGTGCGCGCGCATGTGTGTGTGTTTGCACACCCACATGTGTCTTGTGGATGTGTATGTGCTCACACATGTATTTTGTGTGTGTGTGTGTGTGTGTGTGTGCGTGTGTGCACGTGTGTAAAATCTCATTAGATGAACACATTAACATGAGTGGCCCTCTCACCTTGAGAGGCAAAATGAAACAAGGAGCTCCTTCCACAAATGCTCCATTGGTGTACGCTTATTGCTTGCACAAGACAACATGCTGATGAAATCAATAGCCTTTATGCATAATGTGTAAATTAAAGTCGAGTACATTTATAAATTACATTCAAAGCCATTGAGTTGTTTTGGCACACATGCCATTTCAAGAATCATGCTACATATAAATGCTATAAACATTTTCATGGTTTATATAGCTTGTGAAATTTGAATTTTTGTGTGTGCACATGTGCTCTCCTACACATCTTCATGTGTGCGTGCACGTGCACGCATGTGTGTGACATTGAATGTCCCCAATCACAAGATAATTGAGAGACAATATGAATACTCATTAAATTAAAGAAGGTTCCTAAAATGTAATACTCTAAAGTTGAAAGTACCCTTAGCCATGAGTACAAAAAATATGACATTTGTATTGAACAAAATGGGAATGCAAATGATACCCTATGAACATAAAATGACAATATAAAGCTTAACTTTCAAAAGCTTGGTATGAATACTTATTAAATTAAAGAAGGTTCCTAAAATCTAGTACTCTAAATTTGAAAGTACCCTTATCCATGAGTACAAAAAATAAGACATTTGTATTGAATAAAATGGGAATGCAAATGATACCCTATGAACATAAAATGACAGTACCAAGCTTCTAGGCTAAAGGGAGAGTGATTACTAGCAAACATGTTTAATAACACGTTTTACATTTTAGGGAAGGCATAGATCATTATCTATCCCCACTTGTTATGAATATCACGTGGGAAAAAAGGGCTGATGAAAAAAGAACTACATGAAAAAGCATATAAATTTTCTTTTTAAAATACTTATATTCTAGCACTAATGTTATAAATAACTGAGGAGACAACAAAAAGGGTTAAAATAAGTTCAAAAGTGTTCTTTAGGTGTAGTTTATTACATAATAAATCTTAAGAGCTATCCACTTATAATTAATGGGGAGAAAAGAAGTAAGGTAAACCCTATAGTAAGTATAAACACCTCATATCGAGGACAAGGCCTTGTTGTTAATATAATTACCAATTAAGGTCATGTATTATGCTTACCATTATTCAATTATAAGTTATGCATACCATTATTCAATCATACGTACTGCATATTAAGTAGGAACCCATATCCTTCATTGGATGAATAGTAAGAAGTAAGACGCTTACACAACAGACAAGTGGGATTCCTGCATTATGCAAAGAAATAAAAGGGGCAACCCTCTGCTAAGTTCAAAAAGCTTTTGGCATGTTTCCTTGTAAGTTATCATAAGTCCAACTTAGCGCATCATTTAGGACCTTAGTCAACCAAATCTAGGCATCTCATAAAGCCCCTATGAATTGAATTTCACTTTTGTTTTTGTTAATTGCACATAATGTAGTGAAACCTATGTGCATGGTCATAGTCTAATCTCAACCTTAGCATACTACCAGTGATCACCAATTTATACTAGAGCAATAATAGAGTAATCAATTAACTATAATAGCACGAATTTCACTTTTGTTTTTGTTAATTGCACATAATGTAGTGAAACCTATGTGCATGGTCATAGTCTAATCTCAACCTTAGCATACTACCAGTGATCACCAATTTATACTAGAGCAATAATAGAGTAATCAATTAACTATAATAGCACGAAAGTAATTTATTCGGTGTTGCAACAAAAAAGCATAAAAATACTACACGGTAAAAGGGACAATAATGAGGAGATTAGATACCTTCATAGCCATATGATCCATAGAGAAGTGAACACAAATAAGCCTCTCCTCTAAGAATTTACTAGGAATGTACAAAATCAAGACAATCTAAGTCCCACGCTACTTAGTGTAGTGGTTAGGGCATTGAAGTCTCAAGTAAGAGGTCTTGAGTTCAATGCTCCGGGTGACATCATAAGGGAGTGGGGGAGGGCCCACACACAATTTAGTAAAAATATATCCTCGAAAGAGAGTATTTGAAATATAATTGTGAATAAAACTCATTTTTTGTGATGAATCAAACCCTCGTGAGAGCATTAGCTAAGTAATACACTTATAGCTCTATATGTCTCTTAGTGTTGGCATAAAGAGCTTAAAGGTGGAGAATGAAAGTGAGGCAAGTTTTGAGTGGTGTAAGAAGATTGATGATGTAAAAAGTGGTAAGATGATGGAGAAGTAGGATGGTGGAAGAAATGGTGTGGTGTGACACAAATGATATGGAAGGGCAGTAGTGGATGTGATGGTTTAAATGGTGTGGTGGGACACCAACGGTATGGCAGGGCGACACTGGATGTGAAAATCCCAAGTCCAATTTTCTTAATAACTGAATGGTACTTATGGGCATGGGACTATGTAGAGGAGACTATTGGTTCATGGTTCAAGAGAGCATGGCCAAGGAAGTGCTTATGGGCATGGGCCTATATAGAGGAGACTATTGGTGCATGGTTCAAGAGAGCATGGCCAAAGGGAGTGCTTATGAAGGGGCTAAATTTTGGAGTGTTTAAACTCTTAAACAAGGGAGGCAACAAGCAAACAATTGGTAATTGGAGTCCCATTATCCTATTACATGTTTCTTATAAAATCATTGCAAAACCAAAATCCTACAAATTGGCCATGTATATGAGAGCTCTACAAAGGTTTTTTGTAATATTTGCTTTTAATTAGGCATATTCCTTTGCAATTCATGCATCAATATATCACTGATGCAATCTAGTGTATCAAAAAAGATAAGGCTATAGAGTAGCCATGTATATGAGAGCTCTACAAAGCTTTTCTATATTAATTGGGCATATTCCTTTGCAATTCATGCAGCAATTGTGCATCCTCTACTGTGGCCGACCTCACATATGATTTCTTAAGAGTAATCAACAAATCTATTGATGGTGTGCTAATGCTCCTGTAGTGGAACCCAGCATTTGGTATATCAAGCTCTTGTCATTATTCTAGGGGTTGTGACCTCACTTCCCATAGGTGTCTCCCAACTTGTGCCTACATTTGGTGGTGTTCTCAGGGTTTTTACATAATTGCCCTTTGTAGCATTTTTCTTAGTTTATGTAGGCTTCTCTAAATATTAGCATCTTTTTTTTGTATTTGTGTCTCTTGGCTGAGACTTGTTGCCCTTGCATATTTCTTTGCTTTGCTCATCATCCCCTCCATGATCATTGTCATCATCACTATCCTCATCTAACTCTCTTTTATCTTCATGATTTTTATCTCCATCATCACTTTTATTTTTCATCTTCTATATAAGTTAATTGTCGAGTGTTCATACTCCTTCTAAAAAAGTCTTTGATTCAGAGCCTTGTAGAACCTTTTCTTGCTTTTGGCTTCTTCATCATCTTCAATTAGGATTGTTGTTGATCTCAGTTCCTCCTCCGTTTTAGTAGGTTGTCTTTTCCTTTGTATCTCGAGATGATATACTAGTTGGGTCTTACCACGCCATGCTAAGCATTTTCAAGAGACCATCCTTATGTTTCTACAATAGTGGTTCAATTTATATCAATGAATAGTCTCCCCCCCCTTCTATTCCTATTATCCTTATCCCTTGTTTGAGATAGGCCTAGCCATTCTTGATTGAGATAGGCCTAACCATTCTTTATCTATTGCTTGACCACCATTCTTTATCCATTCTTTATCTATTGCATTAGTAGTGATTCCACTAGTAAGCATTAGTAGTGATTCCACTAGTGCTTTGGCCAAGGTGTTAAGAATATTTAGTCCTGCTCTGGGGGTTGGGTCCCCTCTCTTAGGTACACTTCTTGGAGTTGCTTCAAGGTTGGGTGCCCTCTCATGGTGGGTTGCATTGCTGGTTCCATAATTGGCACATGATTATAAAGCACAATGCTTTCCATCATCTTGATTTTCAATAATCCCCCTCCCACTTCTTAGCTTACTTAATCATACTGTCAAGCTAAGGTGTCTTTATACAATGTCTTTACTAGCTATAGTTCCTGTTTTGGTTATGGATTGGCTTCTTGTAATTTTAGTTACTATTTGCTTCTCCAGAGCTTCTTCCTCTTCTTTTTCTTCTTCCATTTCTATGCTTGCTCTCTCGCTCTTCTTTTGGCCTCAGTGAGAATTGATTTTTTTTTCATGCTTTTTTGGAGCTCTACCAGATTTTATTAATCTTTCTTGCTTTTCTTAGCTACCTTTTTTGCTGATCTGGCTTCTTTCCCTAACCTTGTTTATTATAGAATAGAGGCTCGACTACTCTTAAATGTCTTCTTACCTAATGTCTCTTCCAAGATCTTCTTAATTTCTTCTTGGCCTTAACTATTGTACCGCATCTTTCCTTGCCTTTAATGCTTGCACATTTTCCCTTTTGGCTATTTCCTTCTTAGATAACCTCTGCCTCTTCCTTTCCTTCCTGGCTAACCTTTTTTCCTCTTTCCTCTTCTTCCCATGGTGTGCCTGGTGGAAGTGTGCTCGCAGCCAGTTGTGCCCGAGAGAGAGAGAGAGAGAGAGAGAGAGAGAGAGAGAGAGAGAGAGAGAGAGAGAGAGAGAGAGAGTGTGTGTGTGTGTTTGTTAACCACTCCATTGGGTAACATGGTTTCCTGTCCTACCGTAAGGCACTTTGCTATCTTACCCATGCATCCAAGCACTTCACTTTTGTAAAATGGTGCTGAAACATATAAAGTAGCCTTGCCATGCGCTTAGTCTATGAACTTAGTGCTAGTACATTGTTTCTTAAGACTAGTAATAGAGGTTATACCATTTTTAAGTTTGGCCGACCTAGTGCGAAAACTAGTCATTTGTGTATAAGTTATTTTTCGACAATAAGAAATACACAATCATTCCCTTGTAATAGTTTTCTTGTGAGCTCTCCTTCTTTCCTCTTCTTGCTTAGTTTCATACTATTGTATTCTTGCTTGCTTAATGGATGCGTGTTTAAAAAGGTGTAATTGTAGGTTTTCCTTTCCATGAGCTTCTTTGTTTCCTGGCTTTTTTGAGAGAACAATCACGAAGGACCATCTCTTCTTGCCACCATCTAGGCATCGAGGGCCCTCTGTTCAACCCTTTGGTGAGGAGTATTTTGGTGTGACAACGGAGTGAGGATGCGTTAGACGAGCTAGTGCACCCACGAAGGGAAGTTGAAAATTACAGGCAAGACCTAATGACACATGTTTCAGCAAGGCTAAGGTAAGCTCTTGACTTGAACATTCTTAGTGCCAATGCCGAGGACTAGCCTAGGGCTTAGCTCTGTTTTTTATGTCTATTCGAAGCTATTGGAATCACCTAATATTTTTTGGTGTTGATTAGGATGTCACACTCCGAAAAACATATAGGTTTGGACTAATGGATGTGTTTATTTGCTGCTTTTAGTTTTGATTTGAAGTTTATTTTGCATTAGGGCATTCTATTTTCATCTATTAGTAAAGCAAAACCCTGGTTCTTGAATGATTTGCATGAAATTGGAGCCCAACAAATTATTTCATTGCCATGAGCCAATGATTCACTTAGCAATTATGATTGAAAATGGAATCCATTTCGAAAACATGAGCATTGAGCTCCATTGGGGCAAATTAGAGTGGGATTGTCATTTTTTGTTCATACATTTCATAAATTTTTATAATTTGTTTATGTATTGTTGAGAATTGGTAGAGTAGAAGCATGTAAAACCATCTAAAAATAATAATAAAAACACTTAATATATTACGGACCAATATGACCATAAAGACCCATACGGACATATCTACCCATATCCTTGGAAGATTTTCTTATCATACATGTAAAACCATCTAAAAATAATCAAAAAACACTTAATATAATATAGACCAATATGACCATAAAGACCCATACGGACACATCTACCCATACGGACATATCTACCCATATCCTTGGAAGATTTTCTTATCATACATGTAAAACCATCTAAAAATAATCAAAAAACACTTAATATAATATAGACCAATACGACCATAAAGACCTATACAAACACATCTACCCATATCCTGGAAGATTTTCTTATCATACAATTTGTACCGGGTATAAATTCCAATGAAATTTATTAGAAAATTAAGTACCAATAATTATAATCTAGAGGCGTGAGCATAGAGACACGAACCTACATATCTAAACTTATAAACGTGAGCCTAAACATGTGAGCCTAGAGATGTGAGTCTAGAGAGGTGTGAACTGTGCACGTGAGCCTAGGAGCAACAAAAATAAAATAAAATAAAAACTTAAAAATAAAGCTTATCTGAAACTATTCTTGGACCTAATCTAGAGACACCAGGGACCTTAGATGCAAACCCCATCTTGATTAATTGCTAGAAACAATAATATAGTAAATTGTAGTGCATCAAACCACACATCCTCAAACCCACCAACCCTTTGATCCTAACAAACAATCAGCACTTATCGTAGAGTGCTCCCCGGTTAAGAAGGCTAGACTCCTTTGGATCCAGATCCACCTCCAGTGAAGAGCTTTGGGAAGAAATGAGCCAAGAAACATCGATGTAAGTGGAGGAACAATGGAACCCTTAGAAATAGGAGCCGCCTGTGATCCTTTGAACTCCAGATTCACCAACTGGCTCTATAAATAGCACCTTAAATTTTATGAAGAAGGCATTTAACCATCCTCTCTCTGGGTGCAACTTTAATGAATGGAGCGGGAGAAGGACTTAGAACCTCATGGTTTGCTCCACAGGAGGCGGTTGAATCATGTCAGAGATGCCACAATATTTCAAACATTTGGTGTCAATCGTGAGCTAGGTTTGACCATGTCCAACAAGCAGCCCAACAATCATTATGGCAAATGGGACATGTCTCTTTCAAACATTTGGTGTTGATCGTGAGCTTGGTTTATCTAAGGCTGACCATAACCGATAAGTAGCCCAACAATTGTTATGGCAAATGGGACACATCCCTTTTGCTGTACCACCAATGACAAATGTTCCATAATACATGCAATAGTAAGCACACACATTGAAAGCAGGAGTCTCTCACTCCACAAGAGCCCATTATAGAAGTGCCTTCACCACAAAACCAAGTTTTAGTTCTTCTCGATTTGGACAAGGAACAAGGAACACCGAGAGGGGGTAAGGAGCAAATGTCAAGGACTATTGTCCTCGTCACAAAGGGATCCATAGAACATGTCCTTAGACGTAATAGTGAGTCTATACTCTCAAAGCCGACAGAGGACAAGTGGAAATTGCGTAGCCAACCCTATAGGGTAAGAGATCCCAAATCGTGAAACATATAGTTTTTCTCAATCATTTCTCTTGCTTCCCCATAAATACATAGAGGACATGCTGAGGATGGCATTCAAAATGGGAAGGGGGATTAAGACCAACATAACACCTAGAGGCTCAGAGGTGGACAAAAATCGAGCCAATCTCACATCTCAAGGATGATGACCAAATTTGATGGAATTGGAGATCCTATTCAGTACCTATAGAAGCTCGATCAAATTTGTGAGGCCATGGGACGAAATGACGATCCTAACAAGATCTTCTCATACATACTTTGCCTTGAAGGAAAAACATCAGGCTAGTTGTTTAGGTCACTAAACCCACTTAAAAGGCCATCTACTATGAGGTCTTGTGACACACTTTCATAGTGGGATTCTTACTAGCGGAGCTAGATGAAGCCCTATCGCGCAGATATATATATATATATATATATATAGCCTCAAGCAAGGGAATGGCGAAATGCTGCAGGACTACATTGCTAGGACTAAGTATCTCTATATGAGATACAACACCCATGTGAGACTAGATGACTTATTGCTCATCAATCGATTATGATCAATCTCAAGAGTAAGAGGCTTTATGACCATCTCTATATGATATGCAGCACCCATGTGAGACTAGATGACTTATTGCGCATCAATCGATTTATGATTGGTCTCAAGAGCAAGAGGCTTTATGACCATCTCTACAAGTCTAGACACTACATCTTAATGAGGCAATAGACATAGTAGCTAACTTGTAAGATAAGGATGTAGAAGCTATCCACCTGAACTAAGAGATAGGGGATGCATCATCCAAATCTTCATTGTTAACCAAGGGTGCCCAACCAACACCAAAAATATTCCACGGGTTGGCAAAAAAATAGTTAAATCATTTAGGCTAGCAGAGGCAGGGCCTAGCCCCAAGGGTAACCTCAAGGTCAACACCATCCAACACCTCAAACAAGATACTTACATCTATTCCCCACGGAGAGATATGGTTTGGTGTAGAATCTATCGCCCCAAAATCATACAAGTATATAGTGTCTAAGATTGTGCTCATTGCCACCACCATGGGAACCACGACACATCACATTGTTGTTGGTACTAGGAACTGGACACCATAACCTATGCTCTCGGCACCAAAGCAACCACTAGCCCTACCACCCATACCAAATGCTTCTCAATAGGCACATAGTCTCGTGACCATTCATTAGAACTCAATACCAAGAGGGATGTATAAACCGCCATCGATTCCTACCCACATTTGGTATTACCATCCCAATCGGTTTCTCATGGAATCACACAGTATAACAGTACTTGGTGACTTTGCTAGCACACTCTAAGAGTTTATAATAGAAGAGCTACGAGTTGTATGAGTAATATGATTCATATGGGTGTCTAGAACAACCTCCAACCACCATAGACTATACCGCTCTGTTCGAGGCCATGATACAACAAAGAGTGAGACAACTCAGATAACATGCAAGTCGATGCAGTGTTTCCATTATAAGGGTTGTTGAGTGTCCTCATAGAGCCATTACACCTAGTACCCCAACTTTATCTCCTAATCTAATGCCAACCCAATTATTATTCCATAGAGAGGAACATGTTACAAGTGTTGATTCAAACATGCTTTCCGATCGAGTGATAGCAGCAAGAGAAATAGCTACTTCAACAAGCCTTAACTTGTTAAGTGTACATGGTAGACTTATCCATACAGACTCCCTTAATGCTATCACAAGGCTCCAAACCAAGTTGAGGGTAGTTGTCAACAAGGAAACATTCAAGGCAATGAAGAAGTTGAAAGCTCAAGCTTTGACCTCGAAGCCAACAACCTAAGAGCTAGAGTCATAAGCCCCAAGGGCTTCATCGGCCCCTAAAAAGGATAATGAACTAGAACTAGAGGTCTAGAAGAAGAAGACCTTGTAGAGCATGCAGAAACACAACCCATAATTAGTTGTTAAGGGTAACGACAACATTATGACCATTTAAAGTGATTTGGACGATAGCTCCAAAGCTGCCTCCCTCACGGAGACAACGAGTGATCTCTTATTCAAAGCAGCTCTTCCTAAAGAGAAGAAACTGATCGACTATGAAAACATTTCAAAGAAACTCAAAGAGTATCCTAACCCCATGTTGGAGAAAGAGAAGAGAAGAGAAGAGAAGAGAAGAAATTGACTATGACTCAAAGAGTACCCTAATCCCATGTTGGAGAAAGAGTGAATGAAACAAGCCCAAGAGCTTGTGAGGAAGGTACATGCTGAGCTAGAGTCAATACTTTACAATTGGTCAAATACGAACCACTCACATTGCTTGAGCCAATTCTAATTAGATCCCTAATTCAATTATAGAACTAACGAGGGAGCCTCAATGCTACAGCTAGTACTTGAGTAAGTGGTCAAATACAAACCACTAACCCTACCTGAGCTAATTGCCTAAGCCAATTAATGACCCCATCCTAGATCCAATCTTAGAACTAATGAGGGGACCTCAGTGCATTGCCAAAGGTGTTGAGTAAGATCGTAACCATTCTAAAGAGCCCGCAGAAAGAGCTAGTTCTAGAGCCTCTACCTTTGGAATCATTCTGACCAGATTATACATTTCTAAATATAGTGAAAGAGGACTAGGAGGTGAAAGTTAGCCTTCCACATGGGTCACCATAGTCACCACAATATATTATGTGATGTGATAGAAGTGAAAACTTTAGACCCCATTAGAGGCACCACCTCCTCGAGAAGGATCAATGTTGCGCATCCCCTAGATAGGCATCCAAGCCACCTCCGACGAGTGAGTATATTCATTACAAGGAGGATACACTATTGACTTCTTGTGAATTATTACCAAGATATCACATTATTGAGGAAGTGTCCTCCCTGATCTCATTGACCAACTCTATCAAACATCCAACCTTGTCCATTATATTCTCATATAAAAATGTGGCTATTGACTTGGTAGAATTGTCCCTAAGGGATTTTGCTCACCCATTTGGGGCAATAATCTGTTTGCCACTTATTGCTATGCCACAATATCTATCTTGTCGATAATGTCTAGTCCCCAATGAACACTTCTAGTGGGTGAAAGAGGATTATGTGGCATTTGGATGTCCTAGCCTTTGATATATATCACATTGCTTATCAAAATCCCATGCATCCTTTAGGGCCACAATAGGCCTTCTTATATGACCTTTTTTCGTGTGATGTCACCTCCAAAGTGACCACTGATCCCTTGATGTGCCTCTATCAGCATAGCATATTGGTCATGATCAGGGACCCATCTCTTGAGTATCTAATCACTAGCTATGATTGTATACATTCTGCTTTTCAACGTGCTAACTTCTTTTTATAATCCCTTATCTCACAGGAAGGTGAGCATATCATAATACCAAATTCCTTTAATCGCTATACCATCACTTTATACAGTTCTTTGCATCCGATGATCCGATACTCTAGATCCTGCTAGCTCCCTGTTATTCCAATCTGGACAAAAAAATCTACTACTACATGTTCATTTCTTGGGGTGTAAACCAACGTAAATCACATTCTTGCAATAATAGCATATATATTACCAGCTTGCATGTGAGATTTAGCTTGCTAACAAGGCATGATGATCCACATGAAAATAAATTTGTTGCTAAGTAGATAGTGTCTTAATTTGTCGATTAAATTGAAGAGTTCTAGGGCTCTCCTTTGTATTTTTTTGTAATTTATTTCTACCTTTAAGCATCATGCTTGAATAGTACACCAGTTGATACGAGCCTTCTCTTGATTTCTACATTAGCACACCGCCTATTTTGCCACGTCAAATGTATCTACAAACCCATGGAGTGGTTTATTCCAATTTGGGACAATAGTACTAGTGCAAAAGTTATCCTCTTAAGCGAGCTAAGTGCTCTATAATATTCTTTTTGGTGAAAGTCGGTACAATGGGTATGTAACATGAGCTAAATACTTGAGAAACCTTGTATGCCACTTAACTTGAGAAATCTTTTATGAGCTAAAGACTTGAGAACCTTGTATGCCACTTAACTTTGCCTAGGGATCATTCTAGTTCCTTCAAATTCTTTGGTGGTGGTTGTTACATGTTGCGGATGACCTGCACCTTTTGCGGATACCATAGTCCATCTTTTAGCACTATGTGGCCTAGAAGAGTAGCAGATCATACTGTAAATGCACACTTTGCTGGATTAAACTTGAGTTTTTTTCTTTGCATCTCTATAAGCACAACATAAATGGTGGAGGTGCATTGTAAATACACTAAAATCATCCACAAAAACCTTTATAAATTATGTCAAATATGTCATCAATTATGTTAAATACACTAAAATCATCCACAAAAGTCTTCATAATTCTATCACATATACTTAAGAAAATATTCCAGGACCATATGTTGGAAGGTAGTAGTGCATTCTTCAATCTAAATGCATTTGAGGCAAACACTCCCCATTTTGTAAGAAAGGGTATTTTTCCCCTATCCTCCGATGCTATTCGAACTTGGTTGTAGCCCGTTGAAACCATCTAAAAAAAAGAGTACATTTCAAGGCCCTGGCCTACAACCTTATCTAACAGTGAATCTATGAAGGGAATTTGAAAAGGATCTAAAATTATTATGGTATAAAGCTTTATGTAATACACACATACTTGAATATTTAAATTCTTTTTTACCTTGGGTAGCTTGTAGAGAAAAGCAAGCGAGCACAAAATCCACGTGTCAAATCAAAAAATGCATTCTCTCAATTTTTGTTTGGGCTAAGGTTGGCGGAGCAAGAAATATTGCCGATGTGCTTATACATAGCTATAAAAAGTTCACGGTTCCAAAAAGTGTCTCCGTCTCTGTCTGCGTCTTCATCTCTCTCTCTCTCTCTCATTGTGGGGTAGAAATGGCTAGTGGGATTGCCTTTGGGATGACATGGACCCTCTTGGGTGGTCTCTCTAGATCAATAAAGTCGATGTTAAGCGGCGCTCTCTCGCATCGGTGTACATTTTGACCGTTGCTGTGCAGGCGACCCAATAGAGGATCTCCAGGATCTCCGACTCGATCGTGTCGTCCTTTTTTTTTTTTTTCTCAAAATTTTCGCAACTATATGCCAGAGATGTTAGATTAGAGGAATGCGCTTGTGCTGCTTCTGCTTCGGCCCCCGGCCTGCTGGCTCAGATTTCTGCACTCGGTTCAACTCTCTTCGGATCGGTCTGCACTCGGCTTGGCTCCGTCGGAACTTCAGACCGGATTAGAACGAACTGCGGATCTGCATGGCTGGCTTGAACTGCCTACATCACATCCTCAGTTGCAATGGTCGTCCAAACGGTAGACTGTGCCTGAACCCGTCAATTGAATTTATGATATTCATATCGCCCTCCAACCTCTAATTAGCGATGCCTTCATGGACGCTTTCATTCATTTTGTGGTTTTGTCGATGGCAGGGGCCAGGCGGCAGACCCTTTGGGTGGTTACCGAGATCATGTACACGAAAGCGTCGCCATGCTCTGTCAAACCCTAGCTAAGATAGCTGAGGTTTACGAACCTGAAACTTGAATCCTACGTTGCGCACAGCACTGAGAAAGCTCGGATCGCGCTACACGCAGAGAGAGCGAGCGAGCGAGCGAGCGAGAATATATATATATGTGAGAGAGAGAGAGGAAAGGGACATAGAGAGATGTATGCATTTATGTGCGTGTGTACGCATGCATGCATGCATTTATGTATGTAGTATGTACATATGCCTGCATGCATACATTTATGCATGTATGTATGTACATATGCATGCACACGTACACATACACACATATATCCGTACATCTCTCTCTCACACACATATGTGTGTGTGTTTTCGAGAGAGAGATAGATGTACGCATATCTGTGTGTGCGTGTGTGTATGCATAGGTACATACATACAACATGCATGCATGTATGCACACACACACATATATATACATGCATACATATATACATACGTACATACTACATACATAAATGTGTGCATGCATGCATACACACACACACAGATATATATCCGTACATCTCTCTCTCTCTCTCACATACACACACGTATATATATGTGTGTGTGTGTGTGTTTGAGAGAGAAAGATAGATGTATGCATATATGTGTGTGTGTGTGTGTGTATATGCATAGGTACATACATACATACATAAATGCATGTATGCATGCGTACACACACACACATGCATTCGTGTATATATATATCTCTCTCTATCTCTATCTATGTCTCTCTCTCTCATACACGCATATATCTCTCTTTCTCTCTCTCTCTCTCTCTCATACACACACACATATATGTGTGTGTGTGTGTGAGAGAGAGAGAGAGAGAGATGTACGCATATCTATGCACATACATACATACATAAATGCATGCATGCATACACACACACACACACACACATTCATACATATATTTACACACACACACACACACACACATATATATATATATTCATACATATATTTGCACACATATATAGATTTGCATACCTATATACCTACTCACATATATATATTTGCATACCTATATACCTACTCACATATATATATTTGCATATATGTATACATACTCATATATATATATATATATATATATATATATTTGCACATACATACATATTTCCATACATGTGTATTTATTTGTACACACACACACACACACACACACACACACATATATTTGCATACATTGATAGATGCATACTTTCATACATGCATGCATATGTACATACATACATAGATGCATGCATATGTGTGTGTGTGTGTGTGTGTGACAGAGAGAGAGATATGTCCGCAGAGATATATATATATATATATTCTCTCTCTCTCTCTCTCTCTCTCTCTCTCTCTCTCTCTCTCTCTCTCTCTCGTGCGCATGCACGCTGGCGCACCCTCCCGAGAGCAGCAGTAGGTCATGATGTATATATTCTCTCTCTCTCTCTCTCTCTCTCTCTCTCTCTCTCTCTCTCTCTCTCGTGCGCATGCACACTGGTGCACCCTCCCGAGCAGTAGTAGTAGGTCATGATGTTCATTCAAAGCTCTAGCGTTGGTGCACCCTTCGGAGTAGGTGATGACATTGCAAGTGCTCTATGTCATGAGCATAACAGGTCATGTGTTGAAAGCTGTGGTGCTGGCACACCATCCTGAGGAGCTGCTCATGATGTTGAACGTACTCTCTCTCTCTCTCTCGCATGAGGCCAAGCAGCAATAGCTGACGATCTTGCACCCTCTCGAGTAGCAGTAGCTCATCATGCTCACAACAACCTGGTGGTCGTGCACCACCCTAGCGAGCAACAGCAGTTGATGGTCTTGCACCCTCTGGAGCAGCACCAACTCATGATGTTGCAGCCTCGTTAGTAGTTGCACCCCCGTCAGCAGAGCAGCAGGAGCTCATGGTGTTGTACCCTCGTCAACAATAGCTCATGATGTTGCAACCACATTAGCAAACAACAACAACTCATGGTGTTGTGCCCTCATCAGTACTCATCATGGTGTTGCACCCCCATTAGAAAACAGCTCATGGTGTTGTGCCCTCGTCATCATCAGCAGTGGCTCACACTATTGTGGCCACATCACTAGCACCTCATGGTACTGCACCCCCGTCAGCACTAGCTCATGATGTTGTACCCCCATCAACAGCTCATGATGTTGCGCCCCCGTTACAATAGCTGATGATGTTGCACCCTCCTGAGCAGCAAGAGCTCACCATGTTCATGAAATGGTGGTCCTGCACCTTGTCGAGCAGCAATACCTCATGATGTTTTGCACCCTCTGGAGCAGCAGTACCTCATGATGTTTCACCCTCTCGAGCAGCTCATCATGTTGTGCCCCCTTTGACAGCAGCAGCAGGTCATCATGTCACACACATAGGAAAACTCACACACACACACATCTCTCTCTCTCACACACACACACCTCTCTCTTTCTCTCTCTCTCTCCTCTCTTACCTTATATTGTTGCTGCCAGAAGCCAGTTGTGGTGGTCATAGAGGCGCAGTCAGGTCTCAGTAGTAGCTCATGATGGTGGTGGTTGTCGTAGAGGCATAGCCAAATTAGCAGAGGCGCAACCAGGTCAGCAAAAGCTCATGATGGTGGTGGTCACAGAGGCGCAACACCAAGTCAGCACAGCAACTCATGATGGTGGTGGTCACAGAGGCGCAACCAAGTCAGCACAGCAACTCATGATGGTGGTGGTCATAGAGGTGTACCCAGGTTAGCCACCAGCAGTTTGGAGGCAATAGCTCTGGCCGCAGGAGAGATGAAGAGGGCTGAAAACTCAGAGGTAAAACTCCATGTTCATGGCCTTCTTGATGAGCTTGTTAAAGATGCTAGATAAGCTTGTTGTAGCTACCTTACAACCACTTACCACCTACAAGCACTCCTAGCTACCTTTGCATTACCTTATGACAACCTGCAAAGTACATTATGATATGCTCTTATTAAAGACACCAAAGAAACTTGTTGTAGCTACCTAATAGCCACTTATAATTTACATTACCCAAACAAGAATGATAGTATGAATTCTAGATACTCAAACTTCTCTATTTCTTTTACTAACATGAAGAATTCAAGTTCAAAAGCATACTTGTGATTCATCAAGGAGGTGCACTAGATGCTTTATGTAAGCCTTTCTACCTAAGCACTTTCAACAAAGATCTTTTTTGTTTGGAGATACTCGTGTCTTTGTCTACCAAAAGTAAAAAGCAATATCTCTAACCTCCTTTTTTATGATGTTACTCTGAGGTCATTCTCACGGTTGCATAAGTGTAGTGGAAAGGGTCCATATATTCCTTGTTTCAAGTGCAATAAAAAATCAAACGATTAGTAAGAGGGTTGTGAGGTGATTAAGAAGTAATTATCATATTAAGTCATTCATCATCTTCAAGCATGCTATTACTTAGTTATAATCTTGAAGCCTTTATGGGTAAAGAGAGTGCTTTCTACTCTCAATAGACCATAATCTTGCTTCAAGCATGCTATTACTTAGTTATGATCTTGAAGCCTTTATGGGTAAAGAGAGTGCTTTCTACTCTCAATAGACCATAACATTGCTTCATGATCTACTCAACTTGAAAAACCAAAACTTGACAAAATGTGTAGGTTAGTGTGTTAAGCATTGTTAATAAGAGGGTTGTAGGGGGATTAGGGAGGAGTAACTATCATATTAGTCATCATCTTCAAGCATAGTATTACTTAATTATGATCTTGAAGCCTTTATGGGTAAAGAGAGTGCTTTCTACTGTTAATAGACCATAACATCGCTTCATGATCTACTCAACTTGACAAAGCACATTGATTAGTGTGTTAAGCATTGTAAGTAAGAAGGTTGTAGGGTGATTAAGGAGTAATTATCATATTAGTCATCATCTTCAAGCACACTATTACTTAGTTATGATCTTGAAGCCTTTATGGGTAAAGAGAGTGCTTTCTACTCTCAATAGACCATAACATCGCTTCATGATCTACTCAACTTAACAAAATGGAACTTGACAACATGCGTAGGTTCGCATGTTAAGCATTGTTAGTAAGAGGGTTATGGGGTGATCAGAGAGTAATTATCATATTAGTCATCATCTTAAAGCATACTATTACTTAGTTATGATCTTGAACCCTTTATGGGGGTAAAGAGAGTGCTTTCTAATCTCAATAGGCCATAACATCACTTCATGATCCACTCAACTTGACAAAATGGAACTTGACAAAATGCATAGGTTAGGGTGTTAAGAATTGTTAGTAAGAGGGTTGCAGGGTGATTAGGGAGTAATTTTCAAAGTACTCATCATCTTCAAAAGCATACTATTACTTAACACATGGGTCTCAACCCAAGGGAACATTAAGCAAGGAAAAAAGGCACTATCATAAGGGAGGATCAATCTTTTGGTATGCCAATTGCAACAAGAGGTGAGGCATCCTATCCAATGGAAGAGTTCATGGACCAAAACATGCATGCATCCACTTCATCACTACGAGGGGTTCTAGACCTCTCTCTGATTTGACACTAAGCTTGTACATGTTTGCAAGAATATTCTTGGCACAAAATGCCCATACATGAGTCTCATGGAGATATGTGCTTTCACCTATGTTTGAATGTAAGCATTATGCAGGAGTGATACATCCAAATCCTAAAAGGAAAGAACATTTGGAACCAATATATCAAGGGCCAAAATAAAGTGGTGAAAGGGGAAGTCCAATTAGCACCATCTGCACCACCCTTTATGGGCCAAGATAGAGTGGTGAAAGATGAAGTCCAAGCCTAGGTTATGCACCATTTGCACCACCCTTGATGGGCCCAAAAATGAGGATGGATAAAGGCAAAGTAAAGAATGGAGAGGTAAGCTTTGAACCAATAGCTCCAATTGAATTAGCATTGTATCATATGTTTATGAAAAGGGTCTATACCAATAGTAAGTATGTAACACTCCGTAGGTATAGTATACAAAACTATATGCTTGCATGGATGTCCATATCCCCCCAAGCAAGTGTTGCATGTCTATCAAAAAGAGGACATATAGTTAGAATTGAAATAAGGGGTGATTGGGGGAATAAGTATGTGAGTGTTAGTGAGGATGCTCTATGGTCATACACTTGTGATGGTGAGCCAATATTTCATTTGGGAGTGTATGCTCTACCTTAGAAATAGAAATCAATGTCAAAGAGGACTACAGCTAGGCTAGGGGAAACTATGTACAATGTCTCAACCCCTAGACACATGGAAGGTATCTCACCCACCTTTCAGAAACATAACATAAAAAGTATTTTGGGGATGAGATATTATCGATCGCTTCATTGAGGCACACACAAATATGGGAATCAAACATAACATCATCACTAAAATCCTTAATTTTAAGCAGAAAGATAGTGAGACAGTGCATCAATACATGAATAGGTTTAAATAGTACACATAGTTGGATTCCAATCTCTGAGAAGTTGAAGTAAGAAAGATTAGTTTCATGTTTTCTAGAAGGGTTAAAAGATCCCTAACTCTTCATGACTCTCTTTGCTCAAAAGCACACTAAATTTGATGTGTGTTGCTTCAAAGCTCAGTGATTAGATGACAAATGTGATCACCTTCACTCACATGAGAAACAAAGGCATACTACTTCAAGCACTGCAAGAAGGCATAACAAGGATGTGATTTCACAAAGTATTGCAAAGAAAATAGTACAATTTCTAAGGCAAGATAATCAACTAGGCATGCAATATTGCCCTTACTAACCAACACCACCGTTATTAATAGATAACCCACAAGGACCTCTCAAATGGTGTGAGCCTTGCAAAAGATGGGCAATCATAGCACAAATGAGTGCTATAGTAGATAGCACTAATTGCAGGAAATAGGAGGAGCTCCATTATCAAACCTTAGCCCTTTTATGGCTCCACTAAATGCTAGACCAAGTGAGAGAGCGAGACTTGGGTTGAAGGCTCACCGTTATTAATAGATAACCCACAAGGACCTCTCAAATGGTGTGACCCTTGCAAAAGATGGGCAATCATAGCACAAATGAGTGCTATAGTAGATACCACTAATTGCAGGAAATAGGAGGAGCTCCATTATCAAACCTTAGCCCTTTAATGGCTCCACTAAATGCTAGACCAAGTGAGAGAGCGAGACCTGGGTTGAAGGCTCAACTAGCACCACCATAAACCACCCCTCTCTACTCTGTGGATATAGATGACAGTGGAACTTCTATGGAAATGGTGCCATTAGGACCTTATTGTACGAGGATGATCTAACCTCATTACTGTGATAGAATTTCGTGGTGCTCATGCTAGATCATTATGTGGAGGAGAGAGACTCACAATATACAAGAAAATATCTTGCATATTAAGTTGCTCAAAATACAACTAAGCTTCATGCTTCATACAAATGCCTTTGGCATGTGCCTTTAAATAGACTTGATAGTGGCCTAGGGTTAGGTGGCTCCCTTAGGACCATTCACACCCACACACCTTCTACACCCTTGTTCACTAAGGCTCCAAGGCCTATATCTTAATACCCCCCCCTCAATACCAGCCATGAAAAAATGTGCTTGGAATGGGTGGTATTGGACATATGGAAAAAAAAATGCCTTTGTAACATTAGGCTTACAAGAATGTTCATGGTGGTGTGGTTATCTAGGACTCACAACTATGTTTTTAGAGCCTTAGAGGCTAATACAATGATGCCATCTAAGTCTTTATTTGATATCGATGAAGATGTACACCTTAATGATGGTGCACCCCACTCTTTGTGCTTGCTTGATCTCTTGTAGTTGACATGCTTTGGATGTCATTGCTTCCACATGCTTTCCATTTTGACCATTCTCACACAATGATCAAAACAAGGCTACCACCCATGCTTAATAAGTGGTTTGCACATAGATGTTCCTTCAACATGCTTGATGCTTATCTGCATATTATACCTCCTCATGGGCAATGAGGGCCTTCTTTAGAGTAATGGTTATGAGGTAGATTTATATGGGGAAGGGAAAGGGAGAGTCTTACCACTTGCCTTATAGATTGGTCAAGGGTATTGTCTACTCCTTGATTACAACAAAAGCTTTTGTGCATGTTGGTTACATGATACCCATTAGGGTTTGAAGGTACAAGCTTATTGAAAGTGAGTAAGTGGTTGAGGTAAATGCTCAAACCAATAAGGTACATCATTCTTGGCTCAAGAAGGTGAGGGCATGGCTCATAATGTTGCCTATGCCTCTTACAAAGACAATGCCAAGAGATGCTTAAAAACATGACAACCAACAAGGTAGAGCACTTAGTGATGCTATGCTCAACCTT
The DNA here is from genome assembly GCF_041138505.1 of Cibotium barometz. Lineage (NCBI taxonomy): Eukaryota > Viridiplantae > Streptophyta > Polypodiopsida > Cyatheales > Cibotiaceae > Cibotium > Cibotium barometz. The sequence goes on from NC_141064.1 coordinate 48,207,517, forward strand.
ACAACTCATCTTAGAAGATGAAATGTTGAATATGCAGCGGAATAACATGCCTATGCCTCTTACAAAGACAATGCCAAGAGATGCTTAAAAACATGACAACCAACAAGGTAGAGCACTTAGTGATGCTATGCTCAACCTTACAACTCATCTTAGAAGATGAAATGTTGAATATGCAGCGAAATAACATGCCTAGGGCTTGGGAAATGAGAGCATATGGCTTATGACATGTCTATGCCTCTTACAAACAAGAGCCTCAAGGGTGATACACAAAACCATTAAAGATGAGCACTTAGTGTACATGTGCCCAACTTTAAACCACTTAAGAAACTGAGTTTAATGATGAAAAACGAGAAAAATTCAACCTCTTTGGCTTATGGGATGAAGACAATGGTTTATGGTTGCACCATTTCTCCTTGGAAGCTTGCCAAGGTAAGCATAGAAGCGGGTTGACGATGAAGACTTATAATGTGGTTTCAGACTCTGGACACGAGCTTGTACAAAGACTTGGAGTCTCTCCAAAAGGACTTCATAGCAGCAAAGCCCTAAGCCCACACAGCCTATTATGCGCTACTGCAGACGTCGAATTCATGTACGACATCGACGGCGGCAGCCAGGTACTGCGCCGGCCTGCACATGCAGCAATGTCTTGGAGAGAGGGCGATTCGGCTAGTGAGCTATAAGAAAATGTCTGCCCACATGTCCTCTTCACTTTCTTAGTTGAAGATTTTGCCTCCACGAGCTGCCAGAGCTCCTCCATTGGCAGGAGGTTCAGCTCCACACAAGAAAAAGTGAAAAATTTGACCTATTCTACACCACAAAAAGGCCTAATCAACCAAAGCTCTAGATACCATGATAGAATTTCGTGGTGCTCATGCTAGATCATTATGTGGAGGAGAGAGACTCACAATATACAAGAAAATATCTTGCTTGTTAAGTTGCTCAAAATACAACTAAGCTTCATGCTTCATACAAATGCCTTTGGTATGTGCCTTTAAATAGACTTGCTAGTGGCCTAGGGTTAGGTGGCTCCCTTAGGACCATTCACACCCACACACCTTCTACACCCTTGTTCACTAAGGCTCCAAGGCCTATATCTTAATAATTACAACATGCAATCAATGAATGAGTGATTTTGATGTAGGTAATGCCAAGTGGTGCAAATACAAGCTCAAGCCTTGTATTTTATTGCCTAATGTGCTTTTAGATCCCTTGGAGGATATCTAAGGAGAACTACAAGCACAAGGTTGGCTTCACCACACTAGACCGTGTTTTGAATGTGGTGGCATACTAGGCTAAGCTTTGATGAATGCAAAGGGGAGTAGCTTGGCACAAGTGGCTCATAGGTTTGGCCTCATGTACTTAGATATTGTGCTTAGGGATGTGGTATTGAGCATCTTGCCAAAGATTTCCCAAACAAGTGTATTGAACTTGCACCTACCCTTGGGTTTGATAGGTGTTGTACCATCTCCCCCACATCTTTTGAAATGGAAACTTAGAATGAAATGGCATCCTTGAGAGTCATCACACGAGCCTAAGCAAGAAGGGAAAAGGAAAAGGTTGAGGCAAAAAGTGAAAAACCATCACCAATTAAAAAAAAGATAAGACATAGGAAACAACAAAAATAGGACAAAATGCCCAGCCCTAGTTATTTTGATTCTAATTGGAATGTGGAATGGGTTGAGGATGCACCTATGAGAGGAAATTTAGGTGAAGAAGTGAAACATGGAGCTATGATTCTAGACCAAGTTGAAGTGCAATCAAGTGAGAAGGAGACAAACTCCAGTAGCTTGGTACTTGTGGATAAGGTGAATGAGACCTTAGATAGCATCCTTAGAGCATATAAGAAATGTATTAAGGTGGACAATGCTATCCTACCAAAGCTAAAAGAATATCAAGACTCCATCCAAGAAAAGGTCAACTTGGTGAAGAACCAAGCACTCATTAAGGACACACAAAACCACCTTGCTAGAAAGGCCACCACCCTACATAGCAAGAAGGATTCTAATACATGAATCTACCTTGTAGTCTATACCCAAAGTCTCTAGAATACCCTAGGCGTATTTTTAGGAGCATAATGATCCCTTTTTCTTCATAAACTTTGGATTTTAAAAAAGCCTCTTGTAAATGTAATTCTGTAACCTTTTAAAAACCGTACATATCCAACATTATTGAGGATGTGGTGGACCTAATATCCGATGGATTAAACCTCAACTGACCAAAATGCAGATGAACTTTTAGAGTTTCTCATGTGACTAGTAGTTTAAAAACCTGTACCACTCTCTTGGTGCCTGTTTCAAGCCATAAAGGCTCTTCTTTAACTTGCACACCAACTTTTCCTTGCTCTTCTTAATAAATTCTTTTGTTTGCTGCATATAGATATCTTCATGAAGGTCACCGTGCAAGAACACTATTTTAACATCCATTTGGACAAGTTCCATGTCCTCTCCTGGCAACCAACCCAAGAACACATCGTAGGGTAGTCATCTTGACAATAGGAGAAAAGGTCTCATCAAAGTCAATACCCTGCTATTGCTTAAAGCATTTAGCTCCCAACGAGTCTTGCCTTGTACTTTGTTTTGCTATCATTAGGCATAACCTTCATCTTGTAGACCCATTTACATGGTAATTCTTGTGCTTATCCTTAGGCAACTTCACCAAATCCTGCGTCTCATTCTTAAGTAGCGAGTCCATTTTTGATTTCATAGCTCTCTCCCACTTCTTCCTGTCATCCATTTGCATGGCCTCTTCATAGCAGGAGGGCTCTCCACAATTCATCAACATGATATAATCAAGAGATGGAACATAATGATCAGGAGGATGTGAAGCACATGTAGACCTCCTTAACACACGTTGAGCCTCAATTGCTTGTTGTTCCACTCCATCACCTTGCACTTCAGGAGCTGCATCAACAATAGGTGCTAGTTGTCTTACTATTTGTCTATCTTCTTGGAACACAACTCTCGTGACCTCCATTATAGGTATAGGCTTCTTATGCATCTTGTCTTCATTGAAATACACATCATTGTTGCGGATAATTTTTCTAGCCTCAGTATCCCATAGACGATATCCCATCTCACCAGAATCACCATATCCAACATATATGCATTTCCAAGACTTTGGTGCCAACTTGTCCCTAAACTCCTTAGGTACATGGCAAAATGCCTCACGACCAAAGACCCTAAGATGCTTGTAAGAAGGTAGTTTTCCTGACCAAAGCTCTTTTGGAACCTTCTGATCTATAGCCCTATTAGGAGATTTGTTGATAAGATGAACAATTGTAGCAATTTCTTCTACCCAGAATCCATTAGGCAACCCAGCATTTGACAACATACTTTGTACTTTCTCTTGAATTGTATGGTTCATCCTCTCAGCAACATTATTTTGTGTAGGGTTATATGGAGCAGTCAACTCTCTCTGTATGCCTTTAGAATCACAGAAATCTTGAAAGACTTTAGAGATATACTTCCCACCATTGTCTATGCGCAAACACTTGATCTTTTTGCCACAATGGTTCTCCACTAGTGTTACAAACTTTTAAAACACTGAAAAGACATCATCTTTTCACCTGAGAGGATATACCCACACCTTATGTGAATAATCATAAAAGTAACAAAATATGAAGCTCCACCCAATGACAATGTAAGCATAGGCCCACACACATCACTATGAATAAGTGCTAATGGCTCATTTTTTTGAGTTCTTCCCCTTTTATGTGGTAACTGTGTTTGGTTACCATAAAGACAATGTTCACAAAGTGAAAAAACAAAAAAATTGAAACTAGGTACATAACCAAAATGAGAGAGTAGTTCCATTCCTTTCTGAGACATATGACATAACCGATGATTCCACAAAGAAACACTTGGCTGCTCGGTTGTACAAAATACATTATGCTCGACATTGGACACATGTAACATATATGGAGTGCCACACTTTGGCCCACAAACTACAACAAGAGAACCCTTGGTGATTTTCCAAGTACTATCACCAAACACACTAGTATAGCCTACATCATCCAACTATCCTGCACTCACCAAACTCTTAGTAATTTTGGGTACATGCCTCACATTCTTGAGAAGAAATGAAGAGCCATTTTGAAACTTCAACTGCACATCACTAATGCCTTTGGTTTGGTGTAGATAGCTGTGTCAAGTAGAGCTCCTCAATGCTCTTTCTTGTGACTAGTCTTGGCAGCTATTGCCCTATGGTTTGCTCATGATTGGGTGATGTTTTCCCCAAGTTTCCATTACTTTTTCTGAAGTTTGTTTCTTGATCTTGGTGAGTTTTGGAGTTACATATGTTCTTGATGGTTTTTGATCAAACTATGTGCATATATTAGAGCGTCTATGGAGTCCCTACAAGGGTATGTGAAGGCGAGTGAAAAAGAGTGAAGCCCTTAGCGTTTATAATCAAAAGGGTATGTAAAGGCGAGTGAGAAAGAGTGAAGCCCTTAGCGTTTATAATCAAAAGTGCAAAAATTTCCATCACTTTCTCTCTTCTCTTTTCTTTGGTTTTAGTGATCCCTTGGCTTCCCCAAATACAATTGTTCATAGTGGGATTTGCGGTGGTGTAGAGGGAAGCTAGTAGTCGAGGTTGGGCGAGGGTGATTTGTGAGAAAGGTAGAGAGATTTGCAAAGAGAGATCAGACCATATCCTCTTGAGAGATCTTTTTTCTTCATCCTCTTCATTTGTGGAGATAGGAGGTGTTGTAGAGGCCATCCCCTAAATCCTTCACATCTTTTGGTACCCCCACTGAGGAGAGAGTCTTAAGAGGTACCCCCACTGAGGAGGAGAGAGTCTTATTAAGAGGATTTTGATCTATAGGTTGGAAGCCACTTGAAGATCAGCTCAAGACCTATGGCGGGAGAAGGATATGAAGTCTTCAAAGGATCTAAATGTGAGGATGTTGACAAGTTTATAATATGAAGAATTGAGTTGACGGCGCTCAAGAGCAATAGGGATGATGATGCATTCAAGGTACATCATGTAAGTTTGTTGTTGGAAGGTGAAGCTCATGAATGGTATGAAGACACCCTTTAAAAGGACAAAGAGGCAATTGGGCTCTTCTTTCACAAGCCTTGAGGCATCAATTTGAGAAGGATGATAATCCAGAGGAGGATTTATGGAGAGAGCTTAGCAAATTATAGCAAGGAGAAGATGACATTAGTGAGCATATAAATAGGTTTGAAGCTTGTTGGAGAAGGATCTTGAGAGGTCTTGAAGAAAACCAAGCACCCTCTAATTTCTTGAAAAAAGATAGGTTTGTGGGCCTCTTACATAAAAGCATGAGACAAAGTGGAGCTCAAAGATCCAGGGACACATAGTGAAGCTATGCGGATGGCTAAAGAGCAATGGAGGAAGAAGGTAAGAAGGCAAGAGTTGGTGCATAAGGAAAGGGAAGTGAGTTTTCATCCTGGGAATGCTAAGATGGTAATGAGAAAATTCAAATAAACTATCAAAGTCAGAGATTGAGATAAATGATTATTTTATTCCTCAAAGGAATTCATGTTTAGTTTAGAAATCTGTAAGCAAATATTCAACGAACAAAATTTAGAAAAAAAGAAATTGAAATATTACCTTTCGAGAAAGATAGTTTAGGAAGAATCTTTCCAGAATCAAACTCTGATTAGCCTGGACATGTGTAGGCAGAATGTTATAAGAAGCAGGCTGACATGCAAAATGGGAAAGTGCAGTAGAACAACTATGCATCCTCAAGCAGAAACAATGAGGATAATGAAAGGTTGTTTGTTTGCAGCATGTCGTGAATGCCATGTCTGAAAATGTTAAAGCAGCACAAATAATGATGTATGGTATGTGGATTCAGGTGCTTTGAACCACATGACAAGTCATGGAGAGTGGTTCAAGGAGATGAAAAACCTTGAAAGACTAGGTTTTGTGGAAACAGGGGATGACACTGCTCATTCAATTGCCCATGTTGGAGATGTGCCATTGTCCATGCAGGATGGCAAAGTGAAGTACCTTGTAGATGTACTTCACGTTCCGAACATAACAAAGAATCTGGTTTCAGTTGGCCAGATGATTGAGCAGGGTTTGCAGGTTCGGTTTAACCCTGATGGTTGTTATGTTGAAGACTTTAAAGACAAGTGCAGGTTGGTTGCAAAAGGCAACAAAGTGGGCAGAATGTTTACATTGAATGTAGACATGCCTGAAATGAGTGCTGTGATGTTTGCAAATGGTTCAGGGATTGTTGCAGACACAGACATTTGGCATGAAAGAATTGGACATGTGAATGTGCAACAGCGAATGAAGTCTATGCAGCCTAAAGGAATTGTGACAGGGCTGCCAAAGTTTAAAGTGGAAGGTATGCAGAGAATATGTGAAGCATGCAATTTGGAAAGCAAACAAAGCATGTATTTCCACGTAATAGATATGTGAGTAGAAATGCACTAGATGTTGTGCATTCAGATGTATGGGGTCCTACGAAGACCATGTCTATGGGAGGCTGTAGGTATTATGTGACTTTCATTGATGACCACACAAGAAAAGTGTGGGTATATTTCATGAAGGAGAAGAGTGAGGTGTTCACTCACTTTCAGAATTTCAGGTTTTTGGTTGAAAAGCAAACAAGGAAATATGTAAAGTGTCTAAGGTCAGATGGAGGGGGAGAGTATTTCTCCAATGAGTTCTCTGAATTTTTGAAGAAGAATGGTATTCGGAGACAGTTTACATGCAGATACACTCCGCAGAAAAATGGAGTTGTTGAACGGAAAAACAGGCACATTGCTGAGATTGCGCGAGCATTGATGGAAGAGAAAAATATGCCGTCGCATAGCTATTGGGCTGAGGCTGTTTCTATAGCAGTATACATCATGAACAGGACTCCAACTGCAGCCATACATGATGTAACTCCAGAGGAGAGGTTTACTGGCAGAAAACCTGATTTGTCTCATCTGAAAGTCTTTGGATACATTGCATATGTGCATGTGCTAGATGAGCTGAGAACTAAGCTGGATCCGAAAGCTGAAAAATGTGTGTTTATTGGATATTCCCTTGAGCAAAAGGGATACAGGTGTTATAATCCTGCTACATGTGAGTTGAGGGTAAGCAGGGATGTTGTCTTTGATGAGATGAGCAGCTGGTATGCAGCTGAAAAAGAAGCCGTTGGGGCTGATGTCAATGGAAGTGTGGTTGCACAGAATGCAGGTCAGCAATCACAGTCTTTGAGTGGACCAGGAGAGTCCTCATCTAGTGGGTCTGTTGATAGACCATGGAGTGGTAGGCTGCATCATAATACCAGTCCTGCAAATGTGATTAATATATCACGTAAAGGAAAAGAGAAAGTGGTTGAGCCCATTGGTATGCCTGACATTTTTGCAGGACATTCTCATGTTGATGGAGAGTCTAGTGGCTCAGATATGAGCCTTGATGATTGAGGAGCTTGGGATCTAAGCTATGAGAACACCTGGTGTAAAGAAGGCTATGGAAGCCATGAATGAAAAGTTGCAAAGATTTGGGAGAGTGAAAAATCCTGTGCAGAGATTTACCTATGATGGTTATGTGGCACATCACTATGCATATATGGCAAAGGTTGTGCAGGTTGTTGAATCCACATGCATTGATGAGGCTGTTGGAAATGTGTGTTGGGAGAAAGCTATGGATGAGGAGATGGATGCACTATATGGAAATGAAACTTGGGATTTAGTGCAATTGCCTGAAGGCAAGAAAGCCATTAGATGCAAGTGGGTGTACAAAGTATAACAGTGATGGAAGCATAAACAGGTACAAGGCTAGATTGGTAGCCAAAGGATATGCACAGACATATGGCATTGATTATGAGGAAACTTTCAGCCCAGTTGCCAAGATGGCAATAGTGAGAGTTTGATAGCGGTGGCTGCGTCAAAGCAATGGTCTTTACATCAGATGGATGTAAAGAATGCATTCTTGCATGGGGATTTGCAAGAAGAGGTGTATATGTTGCAGCCACCTGGTTATGAGGATGTGAGTCACCCCGAGCATGTTTGCAGGTTGAAGAAAGCCTTGTATGGCTTAAAACAAGCACCAAGAGCATGGTCTGACAAGATTTTTGAATATCTTGTCACTATTGGCTTTCATGTAGCCAATGCAGATTTCTCGCTGTATGTGAGACATGGTGATAGAGGCGTTGTGCTTGTTGTCATCTATGTAGATGACTTGATCATTACGGGGGACCATGATGCAGAGATCTTTGATGTAAAGATCTTGCTTAGATAGAAGTTTGAGATGAGGGATCTGGGGGAGCTCAGATATTTCTTGGGCATTGAGGTGATTAGGTCACCACATAGTATTGGATTACCTGCAGAGACAGTATGGCTTGGACATGTTGTCCAAGTATGGTATGACAGGCTGTAAGCCTATTTTCATGCCATTGGATCAGAATGGCAAGTTGAGTGCAGATTCAGGAGAGATCTTGGAGGATCCTACTATGTATAGGTGCATAGTAGGAAGCTTGATCTACATGACGATCACCAGACCAGATTTGAGCTATGCTGTTGGGTTGGTGAGTCAGTTTATGCAGGTTCCATGGAAACCGCATTTGGATGCATTGAGACACATACTGAGGTATGTGAGGTCTACTTTGCATTGTGGACTATTCTATGAGACTGGGACAGAGATATGTATACATGGGTACATAGATGCTGATTGGGCTGGTAGTATCTCAGACAGAAGATCTACCAGTGGCTTCATATTTTCTTTGTGGGGAGTGCTGCTATGACTTGGAGCAGTAAGAAGCAGCCTACGGTTGCTCTATCCAGTACAAAGGCCGAGTACAGAGGAGCTGCTATGGCAGCATGTGAGGTAGCTTGGTTGAGAAAGCTACTTGCAGATTTGGGTCTATCAGTGGATAGACAAGTTGTCATTTTCTGTGACAACATTAGGAGTATACAGTTGGCCAAGAACCCAGTATTTCATGCTCGCACGAAGCATATAGAGGTTCACTACCATTTCGTCAAAGAGAAGGTCTTGGCAGGAGACCTTGACCTTGTTTATGTCAGCACAGAGGATCAGGTAGCTGACATCTTCACCAAAGCATTGGGTACAGAGAAGCTCCGCAGATTCAGAGCTTCACTTGGTGTGTGAGATGGAGTTGAGCTCGAGGGGGGGGAGTGTTGAGATATCGAGCTCGTCTAGTGAGGTGGTGGACACTGATGACCCGCCTGGGGGATAGGCCCCACACTTACACCACTGGCATGGTTTGTGAGATCTTGAGTGATATGCGGCCAGTGGGATGACAGGCTGTGTGACAGCCATTCTAGAGGCTGGCATAGTTATAGCGCCAGCTCATTTAGTTGGGTTCACACTATAGAGAACCCGTGTATGTATTGGTTGAGTACCTTTCATATTGTGTGTACTCTTATCTTTGTATATGGTGTGTTGAGTGTTGAGTGAAGAAGGAGAAGATTTTCAGCCTCTCACCTTGTGTGTTCTCTATTAGGGTTTTGTGAGAGTGTGTGTGTGCTTGCAAGAGCTCAAGCTCTCTTCCCCCCTGCATCTTTTCAAGAATGGCCCTAGGTCATTCTTCCATGCTTTCACACACATAGACAATGGAAAAATGATAAAATAGTGGTGCTAGGGCCATTCTTACATGCACATAGGCATGTAAGTAAGAATGGACCTACGACCATTCCTCCATGCTTGCACACACACATGCAGTGTAAAAAATCACAGACATTTTTTATCCTTTTAGGTGCTCTTGTGCATATAGGAATGGTTCAAGGAAATGTTTTTAATATGGTTACTTATGAAGATTGTAATATCTATATTAGGTATGGATTCTCAACCTAGAGAAAAGGTCTTCATGGTGGTAGCAAGTGAGTGTGTTGGTGTTCCTATCTTGTATGTAAGAGTTGCCTCATTAATTTTATGTAATGTTCAAGTCTATTGATGTAGTTCCCTTCAAAACCACTTTTTTACAAATGGTTTTTATCATCACCCCCCACCACCTTTCGACATGATTTTCAACACTTTCTTCTCACAAATATGTTTATATAGAGAAACTAATACAACAAGCTTCCTAATAATGATTATTAACACCACCTTTATCCATGACATATTAGATATCTCAATATCTTTTCCCACATTAAGTGACAAATTCCCAAATTACATGAAACCTCTCGATTTCAATATTCCCATAATGCGATATTTTTCCCATAATATCTAAAATATGGAGTTGCTTCTTTTGCACATGCTCATAGATGTCACTTTCACCATATAAGCAATCAAATTGCATTAACCTCTTTCTAAAGCATTTGTTATTAGGTCTTTTAGCAACTAGTCTTAATGACACTTAGGATTTCCTAGATAATTAATGCCCTTAGTAATGGCAGCATGTGATAAGACAAACATAGTAGCTAATGCATTCATTTGGCAACTCACACACATTTTCAAATAGCATGCATATCAAGCACATTAAGGAAAGATGTTAACACAATCAACACAAGATTGAGGATCAAATTTCTTGAGGACAACCCCCCTTGAAAGGCTTTGCATTAATCTTTGCTCTTCAACTCTTTATAAAAAGGGAGTGGCTTGAATTAATATATCATTATTTTAGGATTATGGAGGCTATCCATGAGCTTGTTGGCTTAATTCTCTCATGCACTACGTTGTCCTCTTCTCAAAGCCTCAATGGCTATTCAAGCTAAGAGTACTTGTGGAGAAAAGGAGATTTTTGAAGAGGATGAGGGAAGGAGCTTGAGATGAAAGTGCTCCATAGCCTATGTATCATACATAACTACCAAGGGTAGGTACATAATCATAAGCATATAGCTTGCATATGGGTGCTTGAGCTTGAAGAGCTTTGTGAGAGCGCTCTCACTTGAGCTCTTGAACAATCCAATTTGACTTGTGATGAGAGAGATATACTTTCTTGAATCTCACAACTTGGAGAGGTGGAAAGGGATGCCAAAATTAGCATCCATGTGGCTAGAGAGAGGTGCAATATGGGTACGACATGGGAGGAGGAGGGCACCTAGTTCTTGCCCTCTAAATGTGTCGAAAGTGTCCCATATTGACCAAAGAAATCCTATATTCCCATTTTCATTATCCTTTTCCCTCACTCCCACTTTTTGCCACCTCCTGTAAGCCTTATTTTGGTAATTTTTAAGTCCCATATGGAGGCCTGTTTCCATGCACTTGTGAAGTCCCATATGGAGGCCTGTTTCCATGCACTTGTGAAGTCCCATATGGAGGCCTGTTTCCATGCACTTGTGAAGTGGCATTCACCTTATTTTAAGTCCCATATGGAGGCCTGTTTCCATGCACTTGTGAAGTGGCATTCACCTTTTGGCACTTCCCTAGCCTTGAATTCACTTTCATACATGCCTTGTTGTCCAACAACATGTTCTTTCTTGTGCTTCCTCTTTCCTGAATGACTACTTTTAGAGAGAGAGAAAAGCCTTTAAAAAGCACAAAACTTATCAAAATTAAATTTTGATGACATTACCCCTCTCCCTTGAAGTCATAGTCGTCTGTGCTTGTATCGTGTAAAGAAGACCGTCTATGCTCTAGATCCACATTTGAGCAAGAATACATTCCTTAACTAGATGGAAAGTCTAGTAGTTAGGTGTGTAGGAGACAAAGTCATAGCTAAACTATTCCTTAGAAACATTGGTGTACACATATAAAACATTTTAAAGCACATTAGTAAAGCAAAAGAAACATCGCATTAAATCTTTAATCATTTTTATACATCAATGTCTTGGTTATCATTTAAATCATGAAGGAACTTATAATCTTACAAAAAGGCAAGAGAATCCTTCAACTAGGGTTCTTGCATCCATTTAGCATCTTCAAGTTGATAATTCTTAAACTTAATTAAATACCTTCATATTACCTTACTGCTTCGAAGAATTTTATCCTCATGCTTAAGGGGATGGCTTGAGATTGTAGGATCTCTTCTTGCTCCTCAATCTGAGGAGAATCCTCTTTTATTGGGTCCATCAGGGGTGTACCTTTAAATGGCTTAAGTAGACTCACATCATGAAAGGCATTATGTATATATGCCAATGCTCTAGCAATTTGAGTTTAAAAGACATTTCATTGATTCTTTTAAAAATCTAAAATGGACCATAATACCTCTTAGCAAGCTTAGGATAAATCGTTTGATGACTTGTGAGCTTTTCTTGCCAATCCTTGCCCATCTTTTCAAAACTTGGGAAACTTGAGCAAGACCCATTCATCTTCTTTTAGCTCTGAAGGCCTTCGATGCTTATCGATGCTTATCAATAGTCTATTTTTATTTTTATTTGTGACACTTCAATTGCTTCTTTTATCTTTTGAAAACCTATCTTGATGTCATGCACATACCATCAGTTCTGTTGTTGCTGCAAGTATGTTTGAATGCATCCTTAAGATGGGTGGAGGATTTGGGCGGCCTTCAACTATCTCAAATTGAGACGTCCCTATAGAGGTATGACCATATTATTATATGCAAACTCTACCAAATGTAAGTATTTCTCCCATTGTTTACTTTGATCTTTCTCCCCAACACAGCTTTTGAGAAGATCAATTATAATGGAATTCACAATCTCTATTTGCCTAGTGCCAAAATTTTCAAATAGACCCCTCCAAAAGAGACTTGTCATTCTTGGGTCTCTATTAGAGACTATTAAAGTTGGCATCCCATGGTACTTGAAAATTTTGGATTTGAATCTGATAGCCATGTGGTGCAACTTAATAGTCTTCTTAATAGGTATGAAGTGAGACTATTTTCTAAATTGGTCTACTAGTATCCATATGCTTGTATTTCCAGGTATGGGCTTGGGCAATCCAAAGATGAAGTCCATTGAAATACTCTCCCATGGAGCTTCTGGAATTCACAATGGTGGTAACAATCTAGGGGCTTTTCCTCTATCATACTTGACATTTTGACATACCATGCCAATATTTTTTTACATAATCATGGACGTCCTTTTGCATAGAGGGCCAAGAGAAGCAAGTTTCTATTACTTGAGTAGTGGCTTGGATGCCACGATGCCTTGCATATGGTGGAGCATGAGATTTGTACATACAATATACAGTACCTTCTCACAAAGTTGGTTACACATAGTCATGAACCATGCAAAGGTTCATGGGACTTGTTACTCTTTAAATCTACCATGATAGAGATATAGACATCACATTGTGCATACATGTCAATCATCTTTCAAGATGATGACTGTATGCTATGGAGATGGCATTTACTCTAGGCCTTCATGAGACTGCATTCGCAAACTGCACTTTGCTTTCTAGGGATGTGGGCTATGTGAAAATCAAATTAAGAGAGAAAATTAGCCTATACCATTTGCTTATCAGAAAGCTTGTTTTGCATAAGAAAGTATTTATTTCTTTGGTGATCTATACATTTTATGAAGGGTGTACCCAACAAGTAATGCTTCCAAGAATCTAGAGCATGGATAACAATTGCAAGAAATTAATCCTCATAGATTCCTACTACTTATTCTTGTGAGTTCAACCCTCTACTTTCATAAGCAATAGGATGTCCTTCTTGAGAAAGAATAGCCCCAATGCTATCACCACAAGAATCACAATCAACTTTGAAAGGCTTAGTGAAATCAAGGAGTACCAAAAGTGGTTTTGTCATAAGCCTTTCCTTGAGCTCTTTAAAAGTATTCTCTTCTTTCATGGTCCGTTGAAATTTGACCTTTTTCTTTTTCATTTGAATCATGAAGTGGACCCGTATAGTAGAGAACTTATAAATAAAGCATCTATAATAGGAGCACATGCTAATAAAGCTTCTTAACTCACAAAGGTTCTTTGGTTGTGGCCACACATCTACTACCTTAGGCTTCTCAAGATCCATTTGGGTACCCTTCTTAGAGATAATATGACCAAGGTACCTAATCTCATTAAGGAAGAACTCACTTTTCTTCCCATCTACATAAAGTCTATTAGCAGGCAATTCTTCAAAATTTGTCTTAAAGTGCTCTTTGTTTTCTTTTATTGTCCTAGAGTAGATGACAATATCATCGAAGAACCTCAAACATATGCCCTATTTTTCCTAAATAATCTTTCCATTAACCTATTATTAAAGGTTTTTGGAGCATTGGCAAGGCCAAAGGGCATCACCACGTACTCATACAAGCCAAACTATGTACAAAAAGTAGCCTTATGGATGTCATGATGTACTATCATTATTCGATGATAGCCACTTTTCAGGTCTATCCTACTAAAGAAAGATGAACCTTATAGCTTGTCAAAAATGTCCTCTATAAGAGGGATTGGAAATCAATCCTTGATCATGTTCTTGTTTAGTGCACAATAGTCCATGCACGTGCAATAGGACCCATCCTTCTTTTGCACTAACAATGCAAGTGAGAAAAAGGGATATGAACTAGGTTATACCATCCCCTTCTCAAGAAGCTCATTCACTTGAGAGAGTAACTCTTCTTGTTGTGCATGAGAAACATGATATGGGTGCTTATTAGGAGGTGCACTACTATGTGTGGCACTAATTCAATCCTATGGTCATCCTCTCCTCATGAAGGAGGTAACTCACTAGGAATAGTCTGAAAAACAATTACTATATGCTTGAAGGAAAGAGATATAATTCATTTTATCACATGAAAGCTCATATTAGTATTAGACATTTGAGAGAGTGTATCATGAGGGGAAGGAGAGTCTTTGACAAAAATCATATACACAAAAAGATAAGATTTTATTGACTTTTGTACAACATCACTAGATACACAAGTGTATGGTGCTTCCCTTCTTCTTTTATTGCTAATACTAATAGCTTTACCTCTATGATGAAAAGTGATATTTCTATCAAGATAAGCGAGTTGTGGGACATGCGATGAAATCATGGCGCCCCTAAGATAACATCCTCATGCAACAAAGGAGATAAATAAAACTCCTCTTAATCAACATAGCCTTGAACATGTAGCCGAATCTTCCTAATCTATGGCATGATAGGGACTTGTTGCCCTTTAAAGACTCCATCGGTGTTGAGTGCAGGTCCCATTTCTTTAGTCTTAATGCCTAGTTTTTGGGCTAGCTCAACTGAAATCAAATTATGGGAAGAGCCAGGATCAAAGAGTATGAAGGCATCTTGATCCCTAACTTTCCCCCATGCCTAGCATAGTTGATTAGCATCTTTTTGCATGGTTGATGGGAAACTTACTTGTGAAGCTTGAGGAGAACACTTCTTGGTAGCCTTTATGGGACAAGCATGATAAGAGTGCCTTGCTCTCCACACTTAAAGCATCAATTCTCCTTCTTGTACTTTTCAAGCTCCTCAGGTGGTGAGAGATTGTTTTCCCCCTTATGTACACCCCTCTCTTTCTTCTTTATGTTGCTCTTAGAGTCTTGAGGAGGCCCCTCATTGTTGGGAGTTTTTTCACCCTTGCTATACAACTTGATAGTCGTCTTGCTGCTTTTGCTTAGAAAAGTTTATCTTATGGAAGATAGTGTCTTTGAGATGCAAATCCCAAAACTTGTCTACATAATGTTGCATAGTCTCTCCCTTTTTGAGCTTGAGAGCATGCCATGCTATCACTACATCATCCTTGGCTAGGAATTTCTCCAAAATGATAGCAACCCTACACACTCGCCAAGTCTGGGCCCTCAATCCTTGAGCTTGAAGAGTTGCCCACCATTGGCGAGCAGACCTTTTCATGTACATAGCCACATGGCATAGCTTTGAGTGTTCGGTGAAGTGCTCCCCACCAAATGCAATATCAAATTGTTTGGATAAAGATTAGCACTTTATCCATATTTCCATACATGCCATCAAATGTGAGAAAAGTCATAGTATTTACACCCTCTTTGAACTTTTGAAGCTTGCGAGCTCTGTTCCAAGTATGTTAGTTACTTTTGTGCCTTCATCGTGCACGAGTAAGGGCACTTGAACTTTCTTGTGGGGAGCTTCGTTCATCATATTTTGAGGGTAGAAGCTTGATGAAGGTGAAGAAGACCTTCTTCTTCATTGATGGAATTGGCTTCTTTCACTTCTTCCACTTTTGGATGAGGAGGACCCATCGATAGAAGGATATCTTTTCCTTCTATGAGTGCACTTAGGAGAGCGATGGGAACTTCATTATTGAGGAGTGCTTGATGGAGATTGGCCCTCCCATTTCAAAGGCCTTCTAACATGCTCACTTGATTGTGGATAATTGACTTCTTGAAGAAGAGGAGAAGACCTTGTTGTAAGAACCATGCCATGACCAAACATCAAAGCTTAAACCATGGGATTTAAAGATGCATTATGTTGTGCATCATGCAAGCTTTGTACTAGATTTATTAGAGCATGGGTTCCTTGTGTCGATGCTTCATTTTCCTTAAAGTTTACTTGGTGGCAAAACTATGTTCATTGTGTGGAATAGAAGACATGATTTAATTAAAAGTATTGGTTTTAATTAAAGAAACACCTAAAAAGCATTTATGTGAGTGCTTGGATAATAGCTTAATTAAAAGTATTAGTTTTAATTAAAGAAACACCTATGAAGCTTTGATACCAATGAAATCAAATTGCATTAAGCTCTTTCTATTTGCTCTTAGCTCTTTTAGCAACTAGTCTTAAATGACACTTAGGCTTTCCTAGATAATTAATGCCCTTAGTAATGGTAGGATGTGATAAGAAAAACATAGTAGCTAATGCATTCATTTGGCAACTCACCAATATATGTGAACCTTGTTCCTCATGTCACATCTTATAATGATCCTACTATTAATGAGAATCTATCATACACATAAAGCTCCCTTAGTCATACATGTCTTGGCATTGACTACTCATGTAGTGTTCTAAGCTTTTAGGGATCACTATGGATACCTTCTTAGTGATATGTCAATGGAGATAACAAATCTCATTGAGGACCTTTCCAGTTTGCCTTTTTTGACATTGAGCCAATTAGCACAAAAGTCCAGATAGACTACCTTAAGGTGCTCATTGGGCTAATGTAATGTCATGGAAACCCTTTTGATATCCTAATGACCCTAGACCATTTTCATGACTAGTTGCATACATTAATCCTTTAAAAACTTCTTGCACCTCAAAAAAACAAGAATCGTGTTTCCCCTTTAAGCTAGAGATGCTAACCTTTTTAGGAAACTTTGAATATGCAAAAACCATAGTGCATCCAATATGGAATCTTCATGCAACAAAGAAAATACATTAAATTCTTCTTAGTCAACATGGTCATGCACATGAAGTTTGAGTTTTCCACTCAGGGAAATTGTTGGTTCCTATCATACCCTTTTTGAACGCACTCTTCGCTCCTAGTGTGGATCGTATCTTTTCAATCTTGAGTTCTAATTTGTGAGTAAGCTTGTTTAAAACAAACTTTTTCAAAAAGCCAAGATTGAAGAGCATCAAAACTTTCATTCCTTAATTTTTCTCATGTAACATAAAGCATGCAAAACATAAATCTCAAAGTACATGCAACATGCAAAATCAAAAATCTTGCAAATTATGCATTATGTAAACCATAAGCTTTCCTAGCCATGGATTGTGCAACATGTAAGCTTTGCACATCATAAGGTATGCATAACATACGCTTTGGATTCTTTCTAAGGTAGGAACTTTGCGACAATTCACACCCATGAGCAATCTCTGATTTAAAAATTAACCTAGATGAGGAGAGTTAACAGTGCCACCCTCGAGACAGTTTTGGCTAAAGGACTTTCTAAAGCTCACTAGCACCAAAACCAAAGGTACCCTCTTATGAAAAGGTGTGCTAATAAGACATTAGCTCCCTCTAAAAACAAAAGTAAACGAGAGTGGATAATAACTCCTACCACACCTTACATTAGTTTTTAAATAGCTGTCTCTATTCATGAACTTTGATCATTTCCCCCTTCATAAAGAAGGAAAAGCCTGCGCTCTGATACCAATGTAACCTTAATAGTTGATTTCTTATTGCAATTAATTTTTTATGAGATAAAAATTGTAGAAAAATCAACATAACAATTGCCAAGCATAAACGTAATGATAGCACATATAATCTTAGGATCCGCACTTAATGATTCTTATGGTTGTTCCCATAGCTTATGACTCTTAGTTCCTTAGCATGCACACACACATACACACATGATTGTGCCGCCATAGCAATCCACTTAGCTTTACTAGTTGTGCAATCTTCATAAAGAAAGAGAAATCATTAAGTGATTATAACATGTGAATCAAACATGCAGTGGGTGCTTAAGAGATTAGCCACTTGCTCCTTTAACACATACACATGCATAGCAATCACAAAGGATAGAACTTGCACAAGACACCACAATGAGGGCCGCATTTATGAGGCCGTCGCCCCCTTGAAAGGCTTTGTATTAATAAAGTTCTCTTAAGCTTACATCAAAGAGAGGTGACTTAAACTTGAGTTAATACTTCATATAGGGACTATGGAGGCTAAGAACTCCATAACCCCCTTGTCGTGCTGCTTCCCTTGGACACCTCTGCAAGCTTCGTTTTCCTCTTCTCAAGGCCTCAATGATCTCAAGGGATCAAAAGCACCTACTACGGAGAAAAGGATGAGATCCGGAATCAATGATCATATTAGCCCTTATGACTTAAGTAATGTAATTTTAACCGAGAAGAGGGCTACCAAGGAGAAGTCACTGTATGCTATGAGAAGAGCATGAACCAAGCTTATCTAGGTGTAGAGGATGATGAGAGATTTCTCCAGAGCCCCCTCATGTAAGGATTGGCGCCCCACACACCTCGATAGGGCTACTTTTCCCCCCACCTTTTGGAAAATTCACCTTGGGAGCTAAATTTGGCTGGAAAAGGTGTGATGTTGGAAAAAATAGGACTCTACCCTTACTTTTTGGTGGCGCCCCATGTAGGAGTCCCTTGGGGCACAAGCTAGGCCCTTTTCCCACCCGTCTTCCCACAACTTGGCCCCCCCTAGCCCATCTGCCCATGGTTCAAACCCTTGTTCCTGCCTCGGAAGAAGCCATAAATTTCCTAGGCACTTTTGAAAACTTTCATTCATCCCCAGGCAGTTCACATTGCCCGCATGCACTTGTTTTTTGCAGCCTTACCCACCATGAGATTTTCTAGTATTTTGCTCTCTAGAGTGATCAATTCTAGAGAGAGAAAGTCATTTAAAAGCTACGAAATTCATCAAAATTAAATTTTGATGACAGTGTGCCAATCTTTCATTTAGGAGTGCATGCACCACTTGAGAAAGTGAAGCCAACTACAATAGCAACCACAGCTAGGCCAAGGGATACAATTTACAATCCCTCACACCTTCCTTCAAAAAACTAGACGTAAAAATTGACTCAAATATTAGAAACCCCCTAAAGGATTTAGTGTCGATGGAGGGCATCACACCTTCCTTCAAGAAACTAAACATTAAAACTAACTTGGGGATGAGAAACCACCTAAAGGATTTAGTGTCGATGGGGTTTTCTCATGGAGATGCCAATAGAACTTTAATAGGGGAAAATAGAGGATATATGGCTGATGAAGGGCCAATAATGCCTCATGATACCAACATGATTCCTAGGGAGCCAACAAGAGGTCAATGGGATGATCATGGGGCCGAACAAGTCCACCTTACAATGCTCAAGAAATTTTGCAAGAAATTCGATGGAAGTGACAATCATTACAAACATGTGGCTCAATAGCACCAGATCATATATGCCGAGGGAGTGTAGATGTGCACACTAAGGTGCAAGGGTTTGGGTTGACTTTGAGTGGAAGTGTGCTATCTTGGTTCCACACCTTGAGACCAAATGTGCTTTACAATTTTGGTGTATTGATCAGGCACTTTTGAAGCACACACCAAGATTGAAATCGAGCACAACACAGTAACTCTAATCCTTAACTTAAAGCAAAGGATAATGAGACAATGCATCAATGCATATATTGACTAAAGCAATACATTTCTATATTCGCAACCTTTAAGATGCCTAAGCAAGAGTGTTTGGTTTTTGGCTTCCTAGAAGGATTTAAGGATCCCCAACATTACATGACACTTTTTTGCACAAAATCACAAGGGTTTTGATAAGTGCTACTTTGAAGCTCAGTGAGATTAGATGAAAATTGTGACCATCTCTGGTGAGGAGAAAGGGTCAACAGCTTGAAGAAATACCTGGAAAAATGAGAATATTGTTTCATAAATGATTGCAAATAGAATAGTATGCCTATTGAGACAAGACAATCAAATGGGTCTGGCAATATCAACCTTACCAACCAACACCACCATTAAGAGAGAACTCATTGGGAACTCTTAAATGGTGTGAACCTTGTAGAAGGTGGGGCAATCATAGTATAAATGAGTGCGCTATAGTTGACAGTGCTATTTGCAAAAAATAGGAAGAGCTATGCTAGTAGATCCTAGCCCTTCTATGGTTCCCCCAAATGCTAGACCTAGCAAGAAAGCAAGGCCTACATTGGTTGCTCACGCATCGCTTTAGGAAATACTTGGCAAAATAGGAATGTTGTTTCACAAACTATTGCGGATAGAATAGTATGCTTGTTGAGACGACATTTGAATGGGTCTGCAATATTGACCTTACCAACCAATGCCACTATTAAGAGAGAAACTCATTGGGAGCTCTTAAATGGTTTGAACCTTATAGAAGGTGGGGCAATCATAGTATGAATGAGTGCTATAGCTTTGGTGTAGATCTATTTGTGGGAAATAGGAAGAGCTATGCTAGTAGATCCTAGCCCTTCTATGGCTCCACCAAGTGCTAGACTGTTATATGTACATTATGTGTGCATATACTAGGAGGCTAACCTACATTAGGCTTATGAGCATGGGAGCATGGGAACAAGCTCTAGTGGAGCATGGGTTAGGACTAACCTTAAGGGTTAAGATTAGGGTCAGGCATCCAAGGGTCACACATGAGGAATGGAAAGTCAAGAGTCACTTGAGGGCCCTCCTATATAATAGGGACATGGGACACACTCAAGGGAGCTTGGTGGGGGCTTGGAGCTTGGAGGCTTGGAGGCTTATGCTATGGTCTCTTGTGTAGAGGTCCATATCTACTCACCTACCATTTCACACTATAGCTACATGTTATTGGATTGTGTTATACCTCTTGATGGTATGGGACATCAAGGTAGAGGTATGATGTATTTCATTTATGATTCATGTGTGCATCCCTTGGGCTCGGGGGTGGTTGGGTGGTTGAGTTTATGCCTGATTTATGCATGTTTATGCATAACAATTATCTAGAGAGATCTTAGGGTTTTAACAGTGGTATCAGAGCAATCTCTATTTAATTGTTGTTGATTTTTTTAGTAAATTTTAATATTTACTAATAAAATATTATTTTTTATTGATTTGTGTTGATGAATTGCACGTGGATCATCGATTTGGTGATTGGAACGTGTGTAATTACAATTCAATGGACAAACCGACGTTGCGGGGAAATTCTGAGTTAATGCTATTTTTTTCTATTTTTTATGGTTAAAATCAAGCATTAATGGAATTTTTTACAAAAATACCTTAAAGTTTATGGTGGATATTTTTGTAGAATGGATTTCATGAATTTTGCAATAACTCAACCACCCAACCACTTTATGATATTAATCCATTAATACGAGATATAATCCATTGACAAAGTAGAACGGATCTCAGAAATTCGAATCATGCATGGACAAATGTGTGGCAACCAACCCGGATCTTTCTTGTTGTGTTCAGATGCGATTCGGACTCATTTCGGATCCGAAACTCTGTTATGGCTATTTTGACTATCTTCGCCGGGACCCAACTTTGACGCGCTGGGAGAAGTGATTGCGATGTCCAAATCCGTGCACGGAGTGATGTGGACATAGAGCAGCTTCCCTAGCACAAGTTCGTGTGGTCCATTCTCTCATGGGGTCCCAGCTCCATTTTGCATCTTTCTATGCAAAGAAATTAATTTTAATAATTAATATCAGTGGTATCCATGCATATTCATAGGTGAATATGTACATGGAGTAAATTAAAATTTTTCTATAGAATGCACAAACACGGGGAATTAATCTTTTGGAATAACATAAAAATAAACTTTCGTTTCCACACAAAAATATAAAAAATTTTACCATAACCTCCTTTGTATGGCTGGCCATTTCTCATTTTTATCATTCTAATTCTAACTTAAATTAACCCCAATTAGATGTATAGTACTCTAATCTACACAATTTTTAATTTACAAGAGAATAAACAAAAAGAAAAGTTTAATTAATTTTTTTGTTAATCATTCTAGGATAAAGAAAGGCTGGAATGTAAAGAAGAGAAGGAGGTGGCCTATTCATCAAGGCACAGCATTAGAATTTACTTTAATCAACTACAAAACAAGAAAATCAAGAAAACCATAGATTTAAAATTAAAAAAAAAGAAAAATTTAGCTTACATGGAGTTGTAAGCTTTCCTTTGTCTTGAGGGATTGAGGGTTCTACTCTTGTTTTAAGCAAGAGTGGCCACCAATTACTTTGGACATAGAGCAACTTCCCTACTAGCACAAGTCCGTGTGGTCCGTTCCCTGATCCTCAACTTATAACTATCCAAATCCGGGTTCTCGAAAAAGATGCACGAGCGTGCCAAATGGCGAAAATTTCCAACCGTGGCCCAAACGGCGCCGAAGAGGCATGAAATTCGAATCATGCATGGAAAAATGTGTGGCAACCAACCCGGATCTAGCTGTGTACCATGCAGATCAACAAAACCAATTACTCTAAGAAGAGACCTACTTTACATGACGAGAACCAAGGAGCTACAATTGCATGAGATCTAGCTCTACCATGTGGTGGAGCTAGAATGCATCGATCTAGCTGTGTACCATGGAGATTAACAAAATCAATTACTCCAAGATGAGATCTACTTCACATGACAAGAACCAAGAAGCTAGAATTGCATTTGATCTAGCTCTACCACGTGGTAGAGCTGTATCCAACCTAGACCACATCGTAGAGCTAGACTGCTTTGCTCTACCATGTGGTGGAGCTAGATTTGCTTTTGAGGTCTAGCTCTTCCATGTGGTAGAGCTGCAATGCATTGATCTAGCTGTGTACCATGCAAATCAACAAAACCAATTACTCCAAGAAGAGACCTCGACGAGAACCAAGGAGATAAACAAGTGTGTTGAATGGCGCTGGGACCCAACTTTGACACGTTGGGAGAAGTGATTGCGATGCCCAAATCCGTGCACAGAGTGAGTGGACATAGAGAAACTTCCCTAGCACAAGTCCGTGTGGTCCGTTTTCTGATGGGGTCCCGGATCCTCAACTTCTAACTGTCCGAATCCGGGTTCTCGAAAAAGATGCACGAGCGTGCCAAATGGCGAAAATTTCCAACAGGGGCCCAAACGGCGCCGAAGAGGAATGAAATTCGAATCATGCATGGACAAATGTGTGGCAACCAACCCGGATCATTCTTGTTGTGTTCAGATGCGATTCCGACTCTTTTCGGATCCGAAACTCTGTTATGGCAATTTTGCACTATCTTCGCCGGGACCCAACTTTGACACGCTGGGAGAAGTGATTGCGATCTCCAAATGCATGCACAGAGTGATGTGGACATAGAGCAACTTCCCTAGCACAAGGCCGTGTGGTCCGTTCTCTAATGGAGTCCCAGATCCTCAACTTCTAACTGTCCGAATCCAGGTTCTCGAAAAAGATGCACGAGCGTGCCAAGTGGCGGAAATTTCCAACCGTGGTCCAAACGGCACCGAGAGGCATGAAAATGGAATCATGCATGGACAAATGTGTGGCAAGCAACCCGGATCTTTCTTGTTGTGTTCAGATGCGATTCGGACTCATTTCGGATCCGAAACTCTGTTATGGCGATTTTGCACTATCTTTGCCAGGACCCAACTTTGACACATTGGGAGAATTTTTCTATAGAATGCACAAACAAGGGGAATTAATCTTTTGGAATAACATAAAAACAAACTTTCTTTTCCACAAAAATATGAAAAGTTTGCACGAAATTCGAATCATGCATGGAAAAATGTGTGGCATTCATCTTGGATCTTTCTTGTTGTGTTCAGATGCGATTCGGACTTATTTCGGATTCGAAACTCTGTTATGGCGATTTTGCACTATCTTCACTGCCGGGACCCGACTTTGACGCGCTGGGAGAAGTGATTGCGATGCCCAAATCCATGCACGGAGTGATGTGGACATAGAGAAACTTCCCTAACACAAGTCCGTGTGTGGTCCGTTCTCTAATGGGGTCCCGGATCCTCAACTTCTAACTATCCGAATCTGGTTTCTCAAAAAAGATGCACGAGTGTGCCAAATGGGAGAAATTTCCAATAGGGGCCCAAACGGCGCCGAAGAGGAATGAAATTCGAATCATGCATGGACAAATGTGTGGCAACCAACCGGGATCATTCTTGTTGTGTTCAGATGCGATTCCGACTCTTTTCGGATCCGAAACTCTGTTATGGCGATTTTGCACTATCTTTGTCGGGACCCAACTTTGACGCGCTGGGAGAAGTGATTGCGATCTCCAAATGCATGCATGGAGTGATGTGGACATAGAGCAATTTCCCTAGCACAAGGTCGTGTGGTCCGTTCTCTGATGGGGTCCCAGATCCTCAACTTCTAATAACTGTCCGAATTGTTGAGATTCAAGCTCGATGTCAGTGTGAGCCAGCTATGCTATGTGCTGGCATGTTAGGTAGGAACATGTGTGAGACATAAATGACCGCGTGTCCAGCTAGTCATAGTGTGTGGACATTAGCTAGGGTTAGATGTGTGTGGACACAACTCATAGTGTGGTGTGTATTATGGATTATGGCATTATGATTTGTGTGAGAAGGGATATGGCTTCCCTCTATGGTTAGGGTTTGCAATATACATTAGGGTTTGCTCTTGTGTGTGTGTCTCCTCCCCCTCTACCGTTCTTTCAACATGGTATCAGAGCCTTGTGCTGTTTATTAGGGTTTATGAGTGAGTGAGAGAAGAGGGAGAAGAAGCTGTGAAGAGAAGCTGTGAAGCTTGCCATTGGAGCTGTGAAGCTTGGAGCACACCAACTACTATAAGATCTGAGAGCTTGGCCTACCGGGTAAGGTCTTCTAAACATCCTTGTGCAGATTGCAAAAACAAAGCAATTTAGAGCAACTCAAAGCAAAGCAAATTTCTAGTTTTTGGAAGCTTTCCATTAAAGCTTGAAAGCATTGATGTATGGTGGAAATACATGTAAATCTGGCAAAAGACATATGTATCTGACAATGAAATATGTATTGGCAACTCCTATGCAAGCCCTATTGTGATTTTGGAGCAATTTGAATGCATTTAAATGTGTGAAAAATTCTGGTTTTTGAGCTCTCACAAAACAGAGAAAAGGAGGTGAAGATTTGATGCATTTGGAGCGTGTTTTTGGCAAAAATCCAACCATTGACTGGTTGCACACATACCTAAGTGTGTTGGGCACTTGTTTAGATCATCAATTAGCAACTTAATCACTCCCAAAGGCCCCTACAGCAGGCGGCGCATTCTGCACAGGAAAACAGGGCAGTTTTGTGTTCATTTTGAAGCGAGGAGATCAATTACTACTTGGTTGCTTGATATATTTCACAATTGGTTTAGCAATTGGTTGCTACACATAGTAGAGAAGAGGGCTATGTGATTGGTTTGATCAATTATGCCTAATTGAGCCGAGAATGAGCTGATTAAACAGGCTATCCACTGGTTGGTTGCAAAGAATTAAAGCAATTTTAATTGAGCAATTAATCTTTGGTCTTAAACAATTGGACAAATTCCTCTTACATGGAGTTGATGGACACTATTGCTAAGCTAATGAATGCCTGGTTTCTCAATTTGGACAAATATTGAAGAAATTAGAGCCATTTTACTACTGGTTTTTTTTGGTTTTTTTGGTTTTTCCCAAAACAGAGAAAGGGGTTTTCAAAAATTGATATGTACACATGTCAGATGGTGTTGATACTCTACATTGAGGTTGTTTAGGTGTCAATGCAAGTTGTCCATACTTGATTGCACCACTACATTGTGATTTGGAGCTGTGGAAGTGCATCAAAATAGGGTATCTCGGGCTGCGTGAGCCAGTTCATTTTGAATGCATACAGGTTGGTTTTCTACTTCAAATTTGAAGATTGTTGGCTACTTTGGAGTATCTGGAACATTCATTGGAGTGTGGTTGAGCTGAGGAAGTCTCATTTACAGATTTGAAGTGTGCGGAAGGTGTATGCATTGAGCAAACATGTCGGATAATCCAGTACAGATTGTTGGTGAAAAGCTGGATAGGAAGAACTTCCAGGCATGGAAGTACAGGATAAAAAGTTTCTTGAAAGGAAAAGGATTTTGGAATCTCATTACAGGTGCTGAGCCAGAGCCTGAGCTACCTCGACAACCTACATAGCAGCACAGTAGGTTATTGCTCACAAGCAATGGTCAGAGAGAGCATTCAAAGTGCTGCATTATTTGTCTATATGTATTTCTGATGCTATGCTCATACACATACAGGATGCTGAGAATCCCAAAGATGTATGGGATACTTTGGTAAAGATGTTTGATACAGACACGAGTGCTCGGCAAGTCTCAATTGCGATAGCAGATACATAATGTGAAGCGGAATAAAAGGAGCATCCATGATTATGTGCAAGAAATAAAGAAGTTTGCAGATGCATTGGCAACAATAAATGCCCCCATGCTTGATGATGATTTGGTGGATATTACCTTGCGTGGTCTTGGCAAGGAATACAAATCTTTTGATACATCTATCTCCATGAGGAGTACAGGTTTACCAGACTTTGATGAGTTGGTTTCACTCTTGCTGGTTGAGGAAATCAAACTCAGTGATTCATTTCTGGATGCATCTACTAGCCATGATGATAATGGCAGAAATCAGGCTTTCTACTCGTAGAGAGGCTTTAGAGGCAGGGGGAGATTCACATCACGTGGACGTGGACGTGGTGGTAATGGTCGTGGATGGCAGGACAGGTCACCACAACAGGGGGAGATTCACATCACGTGGACGTGGTGGTAATGGTCGTGGATGACAGGACAGGTCACCACAACAGAATTTTCAGCCTTCATATGGTGCTAGAGGTGGTCGTGGATATGCACCTCAGCGAGGCAGAGGTAACCCCCGTGGTAGAGGACATTGGCAAGGCCAACAAAATTCTATGCAAGATGTGGAATGCCATTACTGTGGCAAATATGGTCATATGGCGAGAGATTGTTTCCGTAAACAGAATGATTTGAGAGGGGGTAGAGCACAACGTGGTGGTCATTATGGTGGAAATTATGCACAACATGGTGGAAACTATGCATCAAGCAGTAATGATGGCACTGTAAATCATTTGTTTGCCATGAAACATGTTGTGGGTTCTATGACGACAAATGCTGAGAATGATGACACATGGTATATGGACTTAGGAGCATCAAACCATATGACATGTCATGGTGAATGGTTTGAGCATATGAAGCCTATGGATGTAAAAGGCTATGTGGAGACAGGTGATGATACCTAGCATGTCATTACACATGTTGAAAGTGTACCATTGGTTATACACAATGGTCAGACAAAGTCTATGTCAGATGTATTGTACATGCCTTCTATCACAAAGAGCTTGGCCTCAGTTGGTCAAATGGTGGAACAGGGATTACAGGTTCGTTTCAACGAGCATGGATGTAGAGTCATTGCTAAAGGCAAGAAAGAAGGCAGATTGTTTAAGCTGGATGCTGGAATTCCTGAGCTAAAATCAACCATGTTCTCCAAAAGTAAAAATGTGGTACAGGACATTGATATGTGGCATAAGAGGATTGGACATGTCAATATACAGAGATTAAAGAACATACAAACAAGAGGCATTGTCAGTGGATTGCCTAGATTCAAATATGATGGAAATATGCATGTTTGTGAAGCTTGTCAGTTTGGGAAGCAGGCAAGGTTGAGGTTTCCTAGAGAAGGAAATATGAGTAGTAGGCCACTTGAGATTGTACACAGTGATGTATGGGGTCCTGCACAAAACCCATCTATCAAAGGCAGTTTATACTATGTGACATTCATAGATGATTTCAGCAGGATGACATGGATATACTTTCTCAGAGAGAAGAGTGAAGTGTTGGAAAAGTTCATGGATTTCAAAGCTTTTGCAGAAAAGCAATATGGCTGTTGGATTAAATGTTTGAGGAGGACAGATGGAGGTGGTGAATACACCTCAAGGCTTTTGAGCATTTCTTGAGTGAGGAAGCATGGAATAAGAAGACAATTGACTTGCAGGTATACACCTCAGCAGAATGGTGTGGCTGAGAGAAAGAATAGAGTCATATGTGAAGTGGCTAGGGCGATGCTCAATGAAAAGAGCATGCCAGACTACTATTGGGCAGAAGCATGTGCTACTGCAGTGTATATACTGAACAAAACACCTACAGTAGCCATTCATGGAAGCACGCCAGAGATGCGGCTTACAGGTTATAGGCCAGACATTGGACACCTCAAAGTTTTTGGATGCATAGCTTATGTACATGTGCCTGATGAAAGAAGAAGGAAGTTGGATCCTAAGGCAGAGAAATGTGTATTTGTTGGATATGCATAGGATCGAAAGGCATACAAATGTTACAACCCACAAACTAGACAAGTGGTCATCTCACGAGATGTGGTATTTGATGAGCTTGCTAGTTGGTACAAAGCAAAAGATGAGGGTGTCATTGAGTCACTTGAAGCAGATGTGCCTGTGAACTTGCCACAAGCAAGTTCTAGTTCTACTACTATGTCTGGGCCAGTAGAGCAGAAGTTGAGAGTAGCACTGACGTCCATGGTCAGGACGTTTGAGGCATGAGAGTGTGAGCATAGGGAGTAGTGCTATGGATTAAGGAAAGAAGAAGGTCGAAGGAATTGGAATCACAGGTTATGAGTCATCTAGTTCAGAGAGTTTGGATGAGGAGCTTGGCATACCTGTTTTACGCACACCTGCTGGTGCTAGGCAGGATAGATATGTGCCACCACATGCTAGAGTATAGGTGTTTAGAGTGACCCGCATGCATTGCGGAGATCCCAGAGAGTCAGATATCTAGTTGACAGATTGACATATCGAGATTTTGCTATGCACTATGCATATATGACATCTATGGTGAAGCATGTGGAACCTACATGCTATACAGAGGCTATTGGAGAGCATGTATGGGAGAAAGCAATGGATGTAGAGATGGACGCATTGGTCCATAATGACACATGGGACTTGGTTGCATTACCAAAGGACAAGAATGTTATTGGCTGTAAATGGGTTTACAAAGTGAAGTGCAAATCTGATGGTTCTATAAAGAGACATAAAGCAAGATTGGTAGCAAAGGGTTATGCACAGACCCACCAAGGTTTGGACTATGATGAAACTTTTAGTCCAGTAAGATGGGCACAGTGAGAGCAGTCATTGCTATGGCTGTAGCTAATGGCTGGGAAATGCATCAAATGTCAAAAATGCATTTTTGAATGGTGATCTACAAGAGGAAGTGTATATATGGCACAGCCAGAAGGGTATGTACACCCAAGATATCCTACTCATGTATGCAAATTGAAAAAGGCATTATATGGTCTGAAGCAAGCACCTTGTGCTTGGAGTGATAAGATGAGCAGATATCTTATCTCACTTGGTTTTCAGATTTTTACAGCAGATTCTTCACTCTATGATTGTTTTACTTGTCATCTATGTGGATGACTTGATTATCACAGGTGATCATGGTGCAGATGTGATGCATGTCAAGAAAGCTTTGAGTGGGCAATTTGACATGAAAGACCTTGGTGAGTTGAGATACTTTCTTGGAATTGAAGTGGTCAAAGATCATGCAGGTACATGGTTAGTACAGTGCCAATACGCATTGGATATGTTGGCAAAATATGGCATGACAAGGTGTAAGCCTATGAGTACACCTTTGGAGAAAAATGTGAAGTTGCGGGCTGATTATGGTGAGGAGCTTGATGATCCATCTATGTACAGGAAGATGGGTGGTAGCTCGGTGGTAGTCTCATATACATGACTATCACACGCTCGGATTTGAGTTATGTTGTGGGGCTAGTAAGCCAGTTTATGCAGTGCCCCAGAAAACCACATTTGGATGCAGTGAGATGCATTATGAGATATGTGAAGACCACTGCACATTATGGTCTACTTTATGAGAGTGGTAAAAGCTTGGATATACATGGCTACATAGATGCTGATTGGGCAGGTAGCTCATATGACAGGAGGTCTACTAGTGGATATGCTTTTACACTTCGAAGTGCCGTGGTGAGTTGGAGTAGCAAGAAGCAACCTACAGTTGCTTTATCCAGGTAGCTCATATGATAGGAGGTCTACTAGTGGATATGCTTTTACACTTCGAGGTGGTGAGTTGGAGTAGCAAGAAGCAACCTACAGTTGCTTTATCCAGTACAGAGGCTGAATACAGGGGTGTAGCCATTGCTACTTGTGAGGCAGTATGGTTAAAGAATCTCTTGGCAGATTTGGGTGAGCCTATTGATGGCAAAGTTATCATTCATTGTGACAACATGAGCAGTATACAGTTGGCCAAGAATCCAGTATTTCATGCGAGGACCAAGCACATAGAGGTCCATTATCACTTTGTCAGAGAGAAGGTGCTGGATGGTACAGTTGATCTTCAGTATGTGAAGACTGATGAGCAGGTGGCAGACATCTTTACAAAGCCACTTAGCAGGGAGAAGTTTGAGTACTTCTGTACTATGTTGGGAGTACATGGGATGAGCTTGAGGGGGAGTGTTGAGAGCCTTGATATCCCAAGCTCATCTACATCTTCATCGGCAGTACATCATGAGCTTGAGAGGGGCTATTGAGATTCAAGCTCGATGTCAGTGTGAGCCAGCTATGCTATGTGCTGGGATGTTAGGTAGGAACATGTGTGAGACATAAATGACCGCGTGTCCAGCTGGTCATAGTGTGTGGACATTAGCTAGGGTTAGATGATTTTGGACACAACTCATAGTGTGGTGTGTATTATGGATTATGGCATTATGCTTTGTGTGAGAAGGGAGATGGCTTCCCTCTATGGTTAGGGTTTGCAATATACATAAGGGTTTGCTCCTGTGTGTGTGTCTCCTCCCCCTCTACCATTCTTTCAACACGAATCTGGGTTCTCGAAAAAGATGCACGAGCGTGCCAAATGGCGGAAATTTCCAACCGTGGCCCAAACGGCGCCGGAGAGGCATGAAAATGGAATCATGCATGGACAAATGTGTGGCAAGCAACGTAGATCTTTCTTGTTGTGTTCAGATGCGATTCGGACTCATTTCGGATCCGAAACTCTGTTATGGCGATTTTGCACTATCTTTGCCGGGACCCAAATTTGACGTGCTGGGAGAACTGATTTTTGCGATGCCCAAATCCATGCACGGAGTGATGTGGACATAGAGCAACTTCCCTAGCACAAGTCCGTGTGGTCCGTTCTCTCATGGGGTCCCAGCTCCATTTTGCATCTTTCTATGCAAAGAAATTAATTTTAATAATTAATATCAGTGGTATCCATGCATATTCATAGGTGAATATGTACATGGAGTAAATTAAAATTTTTCTATAGAATGCACAAACAGGGGGAATTAATCTTTTGGAATAACATAAAAACAAACTTTCTTTTCCACAAAAATATGAAAAATTTTGCCATAACCTCCTTTGTATGGCTGACCATTTCTCATTTTTATCATTCTAATTCTAACTTAAATTAACCCCAATTAGATGTATAGTACTCTAATCTACACAATTTTTAATTTCCAAGAGAATAAACAAAAAGAAAAGTTTAATTAATTTTTTTATTAATCATTCTAGGATAAAGAAAGGCTGGAATGTAAAGAAGAGAAGGAGGTGGCCTATTCATCAAGGCATAGCATTAGAATTTACTTTAATCAACTATAAAATAAGAAAATCAAGGAAACCATAGATTTAAAATTTAAAAAAAAGAAAAATTTAGCTTACATGGAGTTGTAAGCTTTCCTTTGTCTTGAGGGATTGAGGGTTCTACTCTTGTTTTAAGCAAGAGTGGCCACCAATTACTTTGGACATAGAGCAACTTCCCTAGCATAACTTCTAACTGTCTGAATCCGGGTTCTCGAAAAAGATGCACGAGCGTGCCAAATGGCAGAAATTTCCAACCGTGGCCCAAACGGCGCCAAAGAGGCATGAAAATGGAATCATGCATGGAAAAATGTGTGGCAAGAAACCCGGATCTAGCTGTGTACCATGCAAATCAACAAAACCAATTACTCTAAGAAGAGACCTACTTCACAACAAAGGAGATAAACAAGTGTGTTGAATGGCGCTCGGACCCAACTTTGACGCGCTGGGAGAAGTGATTGCGATGCCCAAATCCGTGCACGGAGTGGTAGACATAGAGCAACTTCCCTAGCACAAGTCCGTGTGGTCCGTTCTCTGATGGGGTCCCGGATCCTCAACTTCTAACTGTCCGAATTCGGGTTCTCGAAAAAGATGCACGAGCATGCCAAATGGCAGAAATTTCCAACAGGGGCCCAAACGGCGCCGAAGAGGAATGAAAATCGAATCATGCATGGACAAATGTGTGGCAACCAACCCAGATCATTCTTGTTGTGTTAAAATGCGATTCAGACTCTTTTCGGATCTGAAACTCTGTTATGGCGATTTTGTACTATCTTCGCCGCGTCGGGACCCAACTTTGATGCGCTGGGAGAAGTGATTGCGATATCCAAATGCATGCCACGGAGTGATGTGGACATAGAGCAACTTCCCTAGCACAAGTCCGTGTGGTCTATTCTCTCATGAGGTCCCAGATCCTCAACTTCTAACTGTTTGAATCTGGGTTCTCGAAAAAGATGCACGAGCGTGCCAAATGGCGAAAATTTCCAACCGTGGCCCAGACGGCACCGAAGAGGCATGAAATTCGAATCATGCATGGAAAAATGTGTGGTATTCAACCTGGATCTTTCTTGTTGTGTTTAGATGCGATTCGGACTTATTTCGGATCCAAAACTTTGTTATGGCGATTTTGCACTATCTTCGTCGCCGGGACCCGACTTTGACGCGCTGGGAGAAGTGATTGCGATGCCCAAATCCATGCACGGAGTGATGTGGACATAGAGCAACTTTCCTAACACAAGTCCGTGTGGTCCATTCTCTGATGGGGTCCCGGATCCTCAACTTCTAACTATCTGAATCCGGGTTCTTGAAAAAGATGCACGAGCATGGTAAATGGCAGAAATTTCCAACAGTGGCCCAAACGGCGCCCAAGAGGCATGAAATTCGAATCATGCATGGACAAATGGTGGCAAACAACCCGGATCTTTCTTGTTGTGTTCAGATGCGATTCGGACTCATTTTTCGGATCCGAAACTCTGTTGTGGCGATTTTGCACTATCTTCGTCGTTGGGACCCAACTTTGACGCGCTGGGAGAAGTGATTGCGATCTCCAAATGCATGCATGGAGTAATGTGGAGATAGAGCAACTTCCCTAGCAGCACAAGTCCATGTGGTCCGTTCTCTGATGGGGTCCCGAATCCTCAACTTCTAACTGTCCGAATCCGGGTTCTCGAAAAAGATGCACGAGCGCGCCTAATGGCAAAAATTTCCAACCGTGGCCCAAACGGCGCTAAAGAGGCATGAAAATGGAATCATGCATGGACAAATGTGTGGCAAGCAACCCGGATCTTTCTTGTTGTGTTCAGATGCGATTCGGACTCATTTCAGATCCGAAACTCTGTTATGGCAATTTTGCACTATCTTCGTTCAGGACCCAACTTTGACGCGCTGGGAGAAGTGATTGCGATCTCCAAATGCATGCACGGAGTGATGTGGACATAGAGCAACTTCCCTAGCACAAGTCCGTGTGGTTTGTTCTCTGATGGAGTCCTGGATCCTTAACTGAGAGGGGCTGTTGAGATTCAAGCTCGATGTCAGTGTGAGCCAGCTATGCTATGTGCTGGAATGTTAGGTAGGAACATGTGTGAGACATAAATGACCGCATGTCCAGCTGGTCATAGTGTGTGGACATTAGCTAGGGTTAGATGTGTGTGGACACAACTCATAGTGTGGTGTGTATTATGGATTATGGCATTATGCTTTGTGTGAGAAGGGAGATGGCTTCCCTCTATGGTTAGGGTTTGAAATATACATTAGGGTTTGCTCCTGTGTGTATGTCTCCTCTCCCTCTACCGTTCTTTCAACACGAATCCGGGTTCTCGAAAAAGATGCACGAGCGTGCCAAATGGCGGAAATTTCCAACCGTGGCCCAAACGGCGCCGAGAGGCATGAAAATGGAATCATGCATGGACAAATGTGTGGCAAGCAACCTGGATCTTTCTTGTTGTGTTCAGATGCGATTCGGACTCATTTCGGATCCGAACTCTGTTATGGCGATTTTGCACTATCTGTGCCCGGGACCCAACTTTGATGCGCTGGGAGAACTGATTTTTGCGATGCCCAAATCCATGCACGGAGTGATGTGGACATAGAGCAACTTCCCTAGCACAAGTCCGTGTGGTCCGTTCTCTCATGGGGTCCCAGCTCCATTTTGCATCTTTCTATGCAAAGAAATTAATTTTAATAATTAATATCAGTGGTATCCATGCATATTCATAGGTGAATATGTACATGGAGTAAATGAAAATTTTTCTATAGAATGCACAAACAGGGGGAATTAATCTTTTGGAATAACATAAAAATAAACTTTCTTTTCCACAAAAATATGAAAAATTTTACCATAACCTCCTTTGTATGGCTGACCATTTCTCATTCTTATCATTCTAATTCTAACTTAAATTAACCCCAATTAGATTTATAGTACTCTAATCTACATAATTTTTAATTTTCAAGAGAATAAACAAAAAGAAAAGTTTAATTAATTTTTTTGTTAATCATTCTAGGATAAAGAAAGGCTGGAATGTAAAGAAGAGAAGGAGGTGGCCTATTCATCAAGGCATAGCATTAGAATTTACTTTAATCAACTATAAAACAAGAAAATCAAGAAAACCATAGATTTAAAATTTAAAAAAAAGAAAAATTTAGCTTACATGGAGTTGTAAGCTTTCCTTTGTCTTGAGGGATTGAGGGTTCTACTCTTGTTTTAAGCAAGAGTGGCCACCAATTACTTTGGACATAGAGTAACTTCCCTATCTAGCATAACTTCTAACTGTCCGAATCCGGGTTCTCGAAAAAGATGCACGAGCGTGTCAAATGGCAGAAATTTCCAACCGTGGCCCAAACGGCGCCAAAGAGGCATGAAAATGGAATCATGCATGGAAAAATGTGTGGCAAGGAACCCGGATCTAGCTGTGTACCATGCAGATCAACAAAACCAATTACTCTAAGAAGAGACCTACTTCACATGACGAGAACCAAGGAGCTACAATTGCATCAAATCTAGCTCTACCATCATGTGGTGGAGCTAGAATGCATCGATCTAGCTGTGTACCATGGAGATCAACAAAATCAATTACTCCAAGATGAGATCTACTTCACATGACAAGAACCAAGAAGCTAGAATTGCATTTGATCTAGCTCTACCATGTGGTAGAGCTGTATCCAACCTAGACCACATCGTAGAGCTAGAGACTGCTTTGAGGTAAAGCTCTACCATGTGGTGGAGCTAGAATTGCTTTTGAGGTCTAGCTCTTCCATGTGGTAGAGCTAGAATGCATTGATCTAGCTGTGTACCATGCAAATCAACAAAACCAATTACTCCAAGAAGAGACCATGACGAGAACAAAGAAGATAAACAAGTGTGTTGAATAGCGCTGGGACCGAACTTTGACGCGCTGGGAGAAGTGATTGCGATGCCCAAATCCGTGCACGGAGTGGTGGACATAGAGCAACTTCCCTAGCACAAGTCCGTGTGGTCCGTTCTCTGATGGGGTCCCGGATCCTCAACTTCTAACTGTCCGAAATCCGAGTTCTCGAAAAAGATGCACGAGCGTGCCAAATGGCAGAAATTTCCAACAGGGGCCCAAACGGCGCCGAAGGGGAATGAAAATCGAATCATGCATGGACAAATGTGTGGCAACCAACCCAAATTATTCTTGTTGTGTTCAGATGCGATTCGGACTCTTTTCGGATCCAAAACTCTGTTATGGCGATTTTGCACTATCTTCCGGGACCCAACTTTGACGCGCTAGGAGACGGGATTGCGATCTCCAAATGTATGCACAGAGTGATGTGGACATAGAGCAACTTCCCTAGCACAAGTCCGTGTGGTCTGTTCTCTCATGACGTCCCAGACCCTCAACTTCTACCTGTCTGAATCAGGGTTCTCGAAAAAGATGCACGAGCGTGCCAAATGGCGGGAATTTTCAACCGTGTCCCAAACGGCACCGAAGAGGCATGAAATTCGAATCATGCATGGAAAAATGTGTGGCATTCAACCTGGATCTTTCTTGTTGTGTTCAGATGCGATTCGGACTTATTTCGGATTCGAAACTCTGTTATGGCGATTTTGCACTATCTTCACTGCCGGGACCCGACTTTGACGCGCTGGGAGAAGTGATTGCGATGCCCAAATCCATGCACGGAGTGATGTGGACATAGAGCAACTTCCCTAACACAAGTCCGTGTGGTCCGTTCTCTAATGGGGTCCCGGATCCTCAACTTCTAACTATCCGAATCCGGGTTCTCGAAAAAGATGCACGAGCATGGTAAATTGCAGAAATTTCCAACAGTGGCCCAAACGGCGCCCAAGAGGCATGAAATTCGAATCATGCATGGACAAATGGTGGCAAATAGTCCGCATCTTTCTTGTTGTGTTCAGATGCGATTCAGACTCATTTCGGATCCGAAACTCTGTTGTGGCGATTTTGCACTATCTTCGTCGTCGGGACCCAACTTTGACGCGCTGGAAGAAGTGATTGCGATCTCCAAATGCATGCATGGAGTAATGTGAAGATAGAGCAACTTCCCTAGCAGCACAAGTCTATGTGGTCCGTTCTCTGATGGGGTCCCGAATCCTCAACTTCTAACTGTCCGAATCCGGGTTCTCGAAAAAGATGCACGAGCATGCCTAATGGCAAAAATTTCCAACTGTGGCCCAAACGGCGCTAAAGAGGCATGAAAATGGAATCATGCATGGAAAAATGTGTGGCAAGTAACCCGGATCTTTCTTGTTGTGTTCAGATGCGATTCGGACTCATTTTGGATCCGAAACTCTGTTATGGCGATTTTGCACTATCTTCGTCGGGACCCAACTTTGACGCGCTGGGAGAAGTGATTGCAATCTCCAAATGCAAGCACGGAGTGATGTGGACATAGAGCAACTTCCCTAGCACAAGTCTGTGTGGTCTGTTCTCTGATGGGGTCTTGGATCCTCAACTTCTAACTGTCCGAATCCGGGTTCTCGAAAAAGATGCACGAGAGTGCCAAATAGCGGAAATTTTCAACCGTGGCCCAAACGGCGCCGAAGAGGCATGAAATTCGAATCCTGCATGGAAAAATGTGTGGAAAAACCAACTTGGATCTTTCTTGTTGTGTTCAGATGCGATTTGGACTCATTTCGGATCTGAAACTCTGTTATGGCGATTTTGCACTATCTTCGTCATCGGGACCCAACTTTGACGCGCTGGGAGAAGTGATTGCGATGCACAAATCCATGCACAGAGTGATGTGGACATAGAGAAACTTCCCTAGCACAAGTTCATGTGGTCCGTTCTCTGTTGGGGTCCCGGATCCTCACCTTCAAACTATTCGAATCCGGGTTCTCGAAAAAGATGAACGAGTGTGCCAAATGGCGGAAATTTCCAACCGTGGCCCAAACGACGCCGAAGAGGCATGAAATTCGAATCATGCATGAAAAAATATGTGGCAACCAACCCGGATCTTTCTTGTTGTGTTCAGATACGATTCGGACTCATTTCGGATCCGAAACTCTGTTATGGCGATTTTGCACTTTCTTATCGGGACCCAACTTTGACGCACTGGGAGAAGTGATTACGATGCATAAATCCATGCACGGAGTGATGTGGACATAGAGCAACTTCCCTAGCACAAGTCCGTGTGGTCCATTCTCTGATGGGGTCTCGGATCCTCAACTTCTAACTGTTCGAATCCGGGTTCTCGAAAAAGATGCACGAGCGTGCCAAATGGCGAAAATTTCCAACAGGGGCCCAAACGGCGCCGAAGAGGAATGAAATTCGAATCATGCATGGACAAATGTGTGGCAACCAACCCGGAACTTTCTTGTTGTGATCAGATGCGATTCGGACTCATTTCGGATCCGAAACTCTGTTATGGCCATTTTGCACTGTCTTCGCCGGGACCCAACTTTGACGTGCTGGGAGAAGTGATTGCGATGCCCAAATCCGTGCATGGAGTGATGTGGACATAGAGCAACTTCCCTAGCACAAGTCCGTGTAGTCCGTTCTCTGATGGGGTCTCAGATCCTTAACTTCTAACTGTCCGAACCCAGGTTCTCGAAAAAGATGCACGAGCGTGCCAAATGACACGAGCGTGCCAAATGGCAAAAATTTCCAACAGGGATCCAAACGACGACGAGGAGGCATGAAAATTGAATCATGCATGGAAAAATGTGTGGCAAGGAACTCGGATCTTTCTTGTTGTATTTAGATGCGATTCGGCCTCATTTCGGATCTGAAACTCTGTTATGGCGATTTTGCACTATCTTGGCCGGGACCCAACTTTGACGCACTGGGAGAACTGATTGCGATTCCCAAATCCATGCACGGAGTGATGTGGACATAGATCAACTTCCCTAGCACAAGTCCGTGTGGTCCGTTCTCTGATGGGGTCCCGGATCCTCAACTTCTAACTGTCCGAATCCGGGTTCTCGAAAAAGATGCACTAGCGTGCCAAATGGTAGAAATTTCCAACAGGGGCCCAAACGGCGCCAAAGAGGCATGAAAATCGAATCATGCATGGAAAAATGTGTGACAAGCAACCCGGATCTTTCTTGTTGTGTTCAGATGCGATTCGGACTCATTTCGGATCCGAAACTCTGTTATGGCGATTTTGCACTATCTTGGCCGGGACCCAACTTTGACGCGCTGTTGGGAGCAAATCCATGCACGGAGTGATGTGGACATAGAGCAACTTCCCTAGCACAAGTCCGTGTGGTCCAATCTCTGATGGGGTCCTGGATCCTCAACTTCTAACTGTCCGAATCCGGGCTCTCGAAAAAGATACACGAGGGTGGCAAATGGTGGAAATTTTCAACCGTGGCCCAAACGGCACCGAGAGGCATGAATTTTGAATCATGCATGGACAAACATGTAGCAAGAAACCGGGATCTTTCTTGTTGTGTTCAGATGCGATTCGGACTCATTTCGGACCCGAAACTCTGTTATGACGATTCTGCACTATCTTCGCCGGGACCCAACTCTGACGCGCTGGGAGAACTGATTGCGATGCCCAAATCCATGCACGGAGTGATGTAGACATAGACCTACTTCCCTAACACAAGTCCATGTGGTCCGTTCTTTCATGGGGTCCTAGATCCTCAACTTCCATCTGTCCGAATCCGGGTTCTCGAAAAGATGCACGAGCGTGCCAAATGGCGGAAACTTCCAACCGTAGCCCAAATGGCACCGAAGAGGCATGAAAATTGAATCATGCATGGACAAATGTGTGGCAAGCAACCCGGATCTTTGTTGTTATGTCCAGATGCGATTCGGACTCATTTCGGATCCGAAACTCTGTTATGGCGATTTTGCACTATCTTCGCCCCGGGACCCAACTTTGACACGCTGGGAGAATTGATTGCGATGCCCAAATCCACGCACGGAGTGATATGGACATAGAGAAACTTCCCTAGCACAAGTCCGTGTGGTCCGTTCTCTGATGGGGTCCCGGATCCTCAACTTCTAACTGTCCGAATCTGGGTTCTCGAGAAAGATACACGAGCGTGCCAAATGGTGGAAATTTCCAACCGTGGCCCAAACGGCACTAAAGAGGTATGAAATTCGAATCATGCATGGACAAATGTGTGGCAAGCAACCCGGATCTTTCTTGTTGTGTTCAGATGCGATTCGGACTCATTTCGGACCCGAAACTCTGTTATGGCGATTTTGCACTATCTTCATCGAGGCCCAACTTTGATGTGCTGGGCGAACTGATTGCGATGCCCAAATCCATGCACGGAGTGATGTGGACATAGAGCTACTTCCCTAGCACAAGTCCATGTGGTCCGTTCTCTGATGGGGTCCCGGATCCTCAACTTCTAACTATCCGAATCTGGGTTCTCGAAAAAGATACACGAGCATGCCAAATGGTGGAAATTTCCAACCGTGGCCCAAACGGCGCTAAAGAGGCATGAAATTCGAATCATGCATGGACAAATGTGTGGCAAGCAACCCGGATCTTTCTTGTTGTGTTCAGATGGGATTCGGACTCATTTCGGACCCGAAACTCTGTTATGGTGATTTTGCACTAACTTTGCCAGGACCCAACTTTGACGTGCTGGGCGAACTGATTGCGATGCCCAAATCCATGCACGGAGTGATGTGGACATAGAGCTACTTCCCTAGCACAAGTCCGTGTGGTCTGTTCTCTGATGGGGTCCCAGATCCTCAACTTCCAACTGTCCAAATCCGGGTTCTCGAAAAAGATGCACGAGCATGCCAAATGGCAAAAATTTCCAACCGTAGCCCAAACGGCACCGAAGAGGCATGAAAATCGAATCATGCATGGACAAATGTATGGCAAGTAGCCCGGATCTTTGTTGTTGTGTTCAGATGCGATTCGGACTCATTTCGGATCCAAAACTCTGTTATGGCAATTTTGCACTATCTTCACCGTCTCGGGACCCAACTTTGACGCGCTGGGAGAAGTGATTGCGACGCCCAAACCCATGCACGGAGTGATGTGGACATAGAGCAACTTCCCTAGCATAAGTCCGTGTGGTCCGTTCTCTGATGGGGTCCCAGATCCTCAACTTCTAACTGTTCGAATCCGGGTTCTCAAAAAAGATGAACGAGCGTGCCAAAATGATAGAAATTTTT
This sequence comes from Cibotium barometz, assembly GCF_041138505.1. Classification (NCBI taxonomy): domain Eukaryota; kingdom Viridiplantae; phylum Streptophyta; class Polypodiopsida; order Cyatheales; family Cibotiaceae; genus Cibotium; species Cibotium barometz. The sequence goes on from NC_141064.1 coordinate 48,248,328, forward strand.
AACTGTGGCCCAAACGGCGCCGAAGAGGCATGAAATTTGAATCATGCATGGAAAAATGTGTGGCAACCACTAGCTGTGTACCATGCAAATCAACAAAACCAATTACTCTAAGAAGAGACCTTCTTCACATGACGAGAACCAAGGAGCTACAATTGCATCCGATCTAGCTCTACCATGTGGTGGAGCTAGAATGCATCGATCTAGCTGTGTACCATGCAGATCAACAAAATCAATTACTCCAAGATGACATCTACTTCACATGACAAGAACCAAGAAGCTAGAATTGCATTTGATCTAGCTCTACCACGTGGTAGAGCTGTATCCAACCTAGACCACATCGTAGAGCTAGACTGCTTTGAGGACTAGCTCTACCATGTGGTGGAGCTAGAATTGCATTTGAGGTCTAGCTCTACCATGTGGTAGAGCTAGAATAGTTGTGTACCATGCAAATCAACAAAACCAATTACTCCAAGAAGAGACCATGACGAGAACCAAGGAGATAAACAAGTGTGTTGAATGGCGCTGGGATCCAACTTTGATGCGCTGGGAGAAGTGATTGCGATGCCCAAATCCGTGCACGGAGTGATGTGGACATAGAGCAACTTCCCTACTTAGCACAAGTCTGTGTGGTCTGTTCTCTGATGGGGTCCCGGATCCTCAACTTCTAACTGTCCAAATCCGGGTTCTCGAAAAAGATGCACCAGCGTGCCAAATGGTGAAAATTTCCAACCGTGGCCCAAATGGCACCGAAGAGGAATGAAAATCGAATCATGAATGGACAAATATGTGGCAACCATCCGGGATCTTTCTTATTTGATCAGATGCGATTCGGACTCATTTCGGATCCGAAACTCTGTTATGGCGATTTTGCACTATCTTCGTCGGACCCAACTTTGACGCACTGGTAGAAGTGATTGCAATGCCCAAATCTATGCACGGAGTGATGTGGACATAGAGAAACTTCCCTAGCACAAGTCCGTGTGGTCCGTTCTCTGATGGGGTCCCGGATCCTCAACTTCTAACTGTCCAAATCTGGGTTCTCGAAAAAGATGCACGAGCATGCCAAATGGCGGAAATTTCCAACAGGGGCCCAAACGGCGACGAAGAGGCATGAAAATCGAATCATGCATGGACAAATGTGTGGCAAGGAACCCGGATCTTTCTTATTGTATTTAGATGCGATTCGGACTCATTTCGGATCCGAAACTCTGTTATGGCGATTTTGCACTATCTTGGTCCCGGGACCCAACTTTGACGCGCTGGGAGAACCGATTGCGATGCCCAAATCCATGCACGAAGTGATGTGGACATAGAGCAACTTCCCTAGCACAAGTCCGTGTGGTCCGTTCTCTGATGGGGTCCCGGATCCTCAACTTCTAAAACTGTCCAAATCCGGGTTCTCGAAAAAGATGCACGAGCGTGCCAAATGGCGGAAATTTCCAACAGGGGCCCAAAGGGCGCAAAAGAGGCATGAAAATCGAATCATGCATGGACAAATGTGTGGCAAGCAACCCGGATCTTTCTTGTTGTGTTCAAATGTTCGGACTCATTTCGGATCCCAAAATCTGTTATGGCGATTTTGCACTATCTTGACCAGGACCCAACTTTGACGCGCTGGGAGAACTGATTGCGATGCCCAAATCCAAGCACGGAGTGATGTGGACATAGAGCAACTTCCCTAGCACAAGTTCGTGTGGTCCGTTCTCTGATGAGGTCCCGAATCCTCAACTTCTAACTGTCCGAATCCGGGTTCTCGAAAAAGATGCACGAGCGTGCCAAATGGTAGAAATTTTCAACAGGGGCCCAAACGGCGACGAAGAGGCATGAAAATCGAATCATGCATGGACAAATGTGTGGCAAGGAACCCGGATCTTTCTTGTTGTATTTAGATGCGATTCGGACTCATTTCAGATCCGAAACTCTGTTATGGCAATTTTGCACTATCTTGGCCGGGACCCAACTTTGACGCACTGGGAGAACCAATTTTGCAATGCCCAAATCCATGCACAAAGTGATGTGGACATAGAACAACTTCCCTAGCACAAGTTCGTGTGGTCTGTTCTTTGATGGGGTCCCGGATCCTCAACTTCTAAAACTGTTCGAATCTGGGTTCTCGAAAAAGATGCACGAGCGTGCCAAATGGCGAAAATTTCCAACAGGGGCCCAAACGGCGCCAAAGAGGCATGAAAATCGAATCATGCATGGACAAATGTGTGGCAAGCAACTCGGATCTTTCTTGTTGTGTTCAGATGTTCGGACTCATTTCGGATCCGAAACTCTGTTATGGCGATTTTGCACTATCTTGGTCAGGACCCAACTTTGACGCGCTAGGAGAACTGATTGTTGCGATGCCCAAATCCAAGCACGGAGTGATGTGGACATAGAGCAACTTCCCTAGCACAAGTTCGTGTGGTCCGTTCTCTAATGAGGTCCCGGATCCTCAACTTCTAACTATCCAAATCCGGGTTCTCGAAAAAGATACACGAGGGTGCCAAATGGTGGAAATTTCCAATCGTGGCCCAAACGGCACCGAGAGGCATGAAATTCGAATCATGCATGGACAAACGTTTGGCAAGCAACCCGGATCTTTCTTGTTGTGTTTAGATGCGATTCATACTCATTTTGGACCCGAAACTCTGTTATGGCGATTTTGCACTATCTTCGTCGGGACCCAACTTTGACGCGCTGGGAGAACTGATTGCGATGCCCAAATCCATACACGGAGTGATGTGGACATAGAGCTACTTCCCTAGCACAAGTCCGTGTGGTCCGTTCTCTGATGGGGTCCCAGATCCTCAACTTCCAACTGCCCGAATCCGGGTTCTCGAAAAAGATACACGAGCATGCCAAATGGCAGAAATTTCCAACCGTAGCCCAAACGGCACCGAAGAGGCATGAAAATCGAATCATGCATGGACAAATTTGTGGCAAGCAACCCGGATCTTTGTTGTTGTGTTCAGATGCGATTCGGACTCATTTCGGATCCGAAACTTTGTTATGGCGATTTTGCACTATCTTCGCCGGGACCCAACTTTGGCGTGCTGGGGGAAGTGATTGCGATGCCCAAACCCATGCACGGAGTGATGTGGACATAGAGCAACTTCCCTAGCATAAGTCCGTGTGGTCCGTTCTCTGATGGGGTCCAGGATCCTCAACTTCTAACTGTTCGAATCCGGGTTCTCGAAAAAGATGAAGGAGCGTGCCAAATGGCGAAAATTTCTAACCGTGGCCCAAATGGCACCGAAGAGGCATGAAATTCGAATCATGTATGGAAAAATGTGTGGCACCAAGCAACCCGGAACTAGCTGTGTACCATGCAGATCAACAAAACCAATTACTCTAAGAAGAGACCTACTTCACATGACGAGAACCAAGGAGCTACAATTGCATCCGATCTAGCTCTACCATGTGGTGGAGCTAGAATGCATCGATCTAGTTGTGTACCATGCAGATCAACAAAATCAATTAGTCCAAGATGAGTTCTACTTCACATGACGAGAACCAAGAAGCTAGAATTGCATTTGATCTAGCTCTACCACGTGGTAGAGCTGTATCTAACCTAGACCACATCGTAGAGCTAGACTGCTTTGAGGTCTAGCTCTACCATGTGGTGGAGCTAGAATTGCATCTGAGGTCTAGCTCTACCATGTGGTAGAGCTAGAATAGCTGTGTACCATGCAAATCAACAAAACCAATTACTCCAAGAAGAGACCATGACGAGAACCAAGGAGATAAACAAGTGTGTTGAATGGCATTGGGACCCAACTTTGACACGTTGGGAGAAGTGATTTCTATGCCCAAATCCATGCACGGAGTGATGTGGACATAGAGCAACTTCCCTAGCACAAGTCCGTGTGGTCCGTTCTCTGATGGGGTCCCGGATCCTCAACTTCTAACTATCCGAATCTGGGTTCTCGACGAAAAAGATGCAAATGAGAGCTCTCATGCAAAAAGAGTTCTTAATAAATGCGAGCTCTCATGGATAGGGAACTCACATGCATATAGAGATATCATGCAGCGCACGAGAGCTCGTACACTCTCAATGCAAATAAATGAAAATAAGAGATCTTATGCATAGAGATCTCTTGCAGCCATGAGATATCTAATGCTCTTATAAAAAACTGCCATAGCACCCTTATGGGTTGCAACATAAAAAAGAGAGCATTGGGTTTAGAGCTTACCACAACTCGGTAGGTGGTGAGGACCTAACACCAAAGCATGGTCAGGACGTGAGGTCAAGAGAATAACACAATAGAGAATTATTTACATACTTTTATTTACTATGATGCATGTGTTATCGATTATGCATAGAGGGCTCTCATGCATATAGATCTAGGATATATCTACGCAAGGTGTGAGAGCTCTCATGCATAGAGAGTTTTCATGCATTGTGAGAGATCTTACATAAAGCTCTCAAGTGTGGATCTCTTCCATGAGAGATCCATGCATATAGATCTCATAAATATAGAGCTATCATTGTGTGTGATTCATTGTGAGAGCCAGGGATTTAATATTCACATGATCACAAGCTTTTTTGTGATAATAACACATGTGAACAAGTTATTCACATGTTCTCATGTTACCGTTCACAAAAATAATAGGTCACTTGCCATTTGGGAACCCCTTAAAAGCTTGGCTACACATGGGAATAAGCTATTCACATGTTCTCATGTTACCATCTTCACATAATAGCAAGTCAATGGCCACCTAAGAAGATTTTTTATGCCCAACAAAGATAAGTTTTTTAGGCCCTTGTGAAAGCTTTGTAAATATAACATGTGATCACAAGATTTTTTGTGTTATTAACATATGTTATTAACATGTTCACATGTTCTCGTTTACGTCAGTGAAATCCCTGGTGAGATCTCCCATGCATATAGATCGCAAATCTCATGCAAAGAGAGCTCTAACGCATATAGATCAGCTATTATCAAGTGCGAGTCATTGTGAGAGCTCCTATGCATAGAGAGCTGTCATGCATATATATCTCATGCTTGAGAGCTCTTATGCATATCGATGAGCTCTCATGCATATAGAGTTATCATACATGAGATCTTATGCATCGAGCTCTCTTGTATTCTAAGAGGTCTCATGCATGAGATCCCTCTTGCATTGTAAGAGCTCTTATGCATTAATAGCTCTCATATGCATAGATCTCTCATATCATGCATGAGAGCTATAGAGATTTTGGTCTTGCACTAGAGCTCTCATGCAAAGAGCTAGGTCTTACATTAAGAGCTCTCATACATAGAGCTCCCATGCATAGAGCTTGGTCTTGCATTAGAGCGCTCATTCATAGAGATAGGTATTACATTAAGATCTCTCATACATAGAGCTCGCATGCATAGAGCTATATCTTGCATTATTATAAGAGTTTCCATGGATAGATCTCATGTATAGAGTGAAAGAGCTCTCATGCATAGAGCTAGGTCTTGCATTCAAAGCTCTCATACATTGATCTCACATGCATAGAGTTAGATCTTGCATTATTATGAGAGCTCTCTTACATACATCTCATGCATAGAGCTATAATATCTTGCATTATTATAAGAGCTCCCATGGATAGATCTCATGTATAGAGTGAAAGAGCTCTCATGCATAGAGCTACTCTTTTACTTTTTACATGAGATCTATCCATGGGAGCTCTTATAATAATGCATAGAGCTAGGTCTTGCATTAGGAGCTACATCTTGCATTATTATGAGAGCTCTCTTGCATAGATCTCATGCTTAGAGTGTAAGAGCAGGAAAGTACAATTTCAAGCAAGGAGAGAGGGGAGAAGCTATGCTATGAATAGAGGTATGATACTAGATGGGTGGTTTTTCATTTCAAGTAATCTTGCACTAGTTTAAGTCATTTCAACTCCAGCTCTACCATGTGGTAGAGCTAGAATGCATTTTTCCAGCTCTAGCATGTGGTAGAGCATTCAAATTATCCCGCCCAATTTTAAATTCAAATTATCCCGCCCAATTTTAAATTCAAATTATCCCGCCCTTAAAGAATTTAAAATGGTCTTGCTATTTTTCAAGTTTTCCTTGACGTCCATGTCGCTTATGTAATACAAACCTACTTTCCCATCTTGTCATTGACAACTAGCACTTGGACATCACCGCATCCATTATCAAATTCAACGATACAACAAGGTACACATATTTTTGTCTTATATTAAATCATTATCTATGATTAGATTTAAAGTTTTGAACATGTCAATTAAAAATCAGATCATACACATTGACATAGAGTAGAAAATAAAAGCATGCAAGAATTCAAAAACTCAGGAATGGTTGAAGAGAAAAAACCTGAAGAGAAAATCAGGAATGGACCTGCGTAGACAGGTTTATGCGGGCTGCTCTGTCTGCGGTGCTGTAGAAGATGTGGCCTTCAACTATGCAATGTCTTGTATATGCTGCGTAGGAGAGTGGGCCTACTCAGCAATAAGAGATGCCTAAAGAAAACCAAGCATGAGAGATGGCTCTTTGCCTGCAACAAGCAGAGAGCATATGCTGCGCACCTGGTGCTAAACTGACCGTAGGTAGGGGTACCTACTACAGGCTTCCAACTGGTTGCCTTTGGTCCCCTATGGCCTGTTTATTTCCCTTTTTGACCTACAATGCTCTACATGGTTGCTAATGAAACTACGACTACTACATGCTTTATCTTTTTTATCGTCTGAAGAGAAAATCAAAAAATTAGAGTTTAAGAGACGCCCATATACCTGCTAGAATCTAGATTGCATGGCTGTGGAGGGACGGATAAGCTTAGATAAATAACCCCAGGTGTACATAATGCTAGGCATCCAGCGGATAGAGCTGCTGAAGGGGCGAGTAGAAGATGCGCATAAGGGGGGCTGCAGAGAGAGAGCCGCCCAGAGAGAAGCACGCCCAGAGAGAAGCACGCCACGCAAGCCTACAACGACCACGCAAACGTGCGCCCCACAGAAGAGTTGTAGCCGAGGAGAGAATTGTTGTAGCTTGTGTTGATGGAGGCGCACACAGAACTTGCAAAAAGATAGAGAGCCGCCCACGAACGTGCGCCCTGCAGAGAGAGAGAGCCGCCCAGAACGTGCGCCCATTGAACCCGCAGAGAGAGAGAGAGCCGCCTGGATACGTTTGCCACGCAAAGAGAGAGAGAGAGAGCCGCCTGGATACGTTCGCCACGCAGAGAGAGAGAGAGAGAGAGAGAGCCGCCCAGAACGTGCGCCGGATAAGGTTGAGGATAAGGATTAGTATAAATTTGAGATTTTCATAAAATTAGCATTGGTAACATATACCAAATTTTAAGTTACAATTTGGTAATTTTCTAGATCTTAAAGTTTCCAAAGATCTCTTCATTTCTTTCATACATGCTAGATGTTGTATGAGTTTCAAAAAATTAAAGCTATTTCTATCAGTTATTGAGAGAACTGAGAGAACTTGGAAAAAAGAGCAAGATATTATAGTGATTTCTACTTGGTGAACCTCAAGTTATCAATTTGAGCCTTGTTAAGCATGCATCATATAGGCTTATAGAAAAACCCTAATGTTTTCTTAAAAGGTGAGTTATCATTTGTAAATTTTTACTAGTGCAAAGTTACCAAATGGTAATCATCAATCTAAATTTGATTACAATTTGTAACTTTTTAGTCGTTAGGTTCCAAGGTGGTTACAAAATTTCTACTGTGATAAGGTTGCAGCGATTCAGTTTAAAATTGAAACTTTAATTTTGTTAATTAGAGTTTCTAAAAGGTGATCCAAACCATTGGATCACCTTGCCTTAAGTGTCAATGTAAAGGGGGTTTCTAAAAGTTATCAAACAACTCTAAATGTTGAAATTTGTTTCTTGTTCCATCAAATTTGTTCATGCATGTGGCAATATGTGTTAGTTTTGCATGTGGGTTTCTAATTATGTGGACTACCTACATGCCCAACCCCTTCCTACGGGTTTAATATTTGAAGCATACCTTCAGTGTAATCCCCGAGAGGTGTTATATATGGGTGGAAAATTACCATGTCTCATGTGGTTGCATTAAGGGTGCTCGATTGTTTGGCATGGGTGACCTAGCAAACACAATTATGCTTGCACTACAAGTGTATCTGGGGGCATATAAGATTTCTATAATTGATTTAGTGAACCTGGAGCTCCGATTGAAACTAGATAAGTTTAAGAAGGCGAGGGTTAAGTTTTTTTTTGGGGATTTATGCTCGTAGTAGGCACTTATTCCAACTCACCGTGCCTATAGGCACTTATTCCAACTCACGGGTTGCAAAAAAGGGTTGTGATAACCCTTGTAAAGCATAGGAATAATTATAACAATAAGTGAGGCTTGTGTCAAATATGATGTTTTTGAGGTCATGTGTTGGGCATGGGTCAAGTTGATACGTGGCCCCATCTCACCTTCTAAATCTAGAACCACCAACAAATTTATGCTTATGTGTGTATTAATTGATGATCAAGAGCCTCAGGTTAACAAGTATTGAGACTGAACATTGCCCTAGTTTTGATCATTATTTGGTATAGATATTTATAACTTCTTCAACTTACCTTTTTCAAGCCTAGTTAGGTCTTTTTTTAATTGTAATGTGAAAAGACCCTAGTGTTTGTGGAAGTGGCATGTGGGAATGGCCCCTTGACTAGAGGGAGGGAAATTCAAATTTGAAATTTGAATGAAGGAGCCTAGCTATGGCAGTGGAAGATGGAGCTGAGAGAGAGAGAGATTGCCATGTGTGCGCATGGGGGCAGAATCGCGAGGGAGAGAGAGGTGAGCGGTGGGCATGGCTGGCCTAGCCTGGATGGGAGAGAGAGGCGAGCGATGGGTTGTGAAGCGATGGGCCGTGAAGCGATTATTTAAATAGGATTAAAGCTATATTTAAATATGTAGGTTAACTATAGTAACTTAAAGCATGTTTATAGTTTACAATTATACTTTACTTATTTATAGACTTTATATAGCTATATAAATCAAACCTATTTATATATAAACCCATATAATTTAAGTTTATAAATAACCTATTTTTAGGACTAATGGATCTGACCTTTTTTCTAGATTCTTGGTTCTCATCATGTGAAGTAGGTCTCTTCTTGGAGTAATTAGTTTTATTGATCTGCATTAGCTCCACCACATGGTAGAGCTAGACCTCAAATAATTCCAGCTCTATGATGTGGTCTAGGTAGAATACAGCTCTACCACGTGGTAGAGCAAGATCAAATGCAATTCTAGCTCCTTGTTTCTTGTCATGTGAAATAGGTCTCTTCTTGGAGTAATTGGTTTTGTTAATCTGCATGGTACACAGTTAGATCGATGCATTCTAGCTCCACCACATGGTAGAGCTAGACCTTAAATGAAATTCTAGCTCCACCACATGGTAGAGCTAGACCTCAAAGTATTTGATCTAGCTCTACCACGTGGTAGAGCTGTATTCTACCTAGACCACATCGTAGAACTTTAAGGTCTAGCTCTACCATGTGGTGGAGTTAGAATGCATCAATCTAGCTGTACCATAAACCACGTTGTAGACCTAGAATGCCTAGAGGTCTAGCTCTACCATGTGGTGGAGCTAGAATACATTGAACTAGCTATACTATCTGGTAACTATATCATGCGGTGGAGCTAGAATGCATCAATGTAACTATATCATGTAACGGAGCTAGAGTTCATTGATCTAGCTCTACCATGTGGTACAGCTATATCAAAATAATCTATCTAGACACCATGGTATCACTAGAATGCTTTGAAGTCTAACTCCACCACATAGTAGAGATAGTCTTCAATGGGTTCTATCTCTACCATATGATAGAGCTAGTTCTAGCTCTAGTTCTAGCTTGGCCACATGGTAGAGCTATACTTCATGGTAGAGTCTGATGTAGGTTTCAATCTAAAAAAAATTGCTTGCTAGATTTGATTACTAGTTTAACAAGTCCAACATGATTATGTGCAGGATGGATTTCCAATTTGGAGGGAGGGTCTACATGATGTTGAACAATGATTCTGTTGGTATTGGCTACGTGTGTAGAATTGATCCAAATTCCACTTGTAGTGGAACAAAGATTGGTCAAGGAAATGTGTCATTACTTGTGGAGGAATGCTTGAAGGATGTGGAACTACCATTCCCCCTACAATGGATACCATTTATCTAAAAAATGCATTATGGATTAATGTTCGTTGGCCAAAAATGCTTTTAAGGCCTTTCACAAGGGAGATGGAATTTGGAGAGTGGAGTGAAAGATGTAGTGATGCAGATCAAGAAGAGTCTGTGGAACCTCCAATTATAGATGCAATACCGATAACATCTCCAAAACTTGACATGCAAATCCGACAATCTTGGAAGAATGAGATGGTTCTTCTAAAGGATGAGAGCATGATGCAAACTATCAATCAAGGGACTATCTTATATGTGCTTCCATTTGAATGTGTCAACTTTCAACAACTTGGTGATGATTGTGTGGGTGTGGCTATTGAAAGTGCAAATGTATTTCAAACTATGCCGCAAGTGGATAGTATCACCCTAGTTAAATGGCCTATTAAACAGTTGACAATGCTGGATGGGAGCCCATTGCAACGCTATGTTCCGCTTAATGGCATGCATGTTGAAGATGCTGATGGATGTAATGAGGATAATGATGGGGATGTAACTAATGAGGTTATTGTTGCCCAAACCTCTGCAAAAAGACGCTACACTTTCATAAACAGGATTCCAAAGCAGCGAGCGACCACAACCAGCTTCTGCATTATATATGTCACGTGAATCAGTTCAAAGGATTTCATCCATTGATTGTTGTGCAAAAAAATGTTGTCAGCTAATTGATCGTGATGTACTAATGAGGATACGACAAGACTTTTGGGGACAATCTCAGGAGTCTCGTACAAATTATGTATATGATGTGCTTTCTACAGCTTGGCATCGTGATTCAGCTCAAAAAATTAAATATGAATTTAGGTTAAATGGGGTGATTGTTTGTTGTAGAGCATGGTATGAGATGCATGGTATACCAAAGACATCCTTTTACCATTATAGGAAAAAGTTTGAGTCCAATATCTGCATGGAAACACAGGGGTATTGAGGAGAGGCCTACAACATGCTAGTGAGGCATGGCGCATATTTCGGAAACCCAACCACAAAAGTATGTATGCATCATCCATGACAAGATGGATCAAAAGAAAACAACCATTCCCAGACTACGGGTCCTTCCCAAGGGTGTGGATTCGGGATATAATTTACCAATTGCATTGATTGGTATGATCACTCATGGCCATGTAGAAGGTCATTATGGACACTTTATTTTGAATGGTTTATGGCCATTTGATCCCAATCTAGCAATTGGCTCAATTGCAAGTTGTTTACATAACTTAGAGAGGATGGATAAGCATCCTCTTGGTGATCTAGTAACAAATGGGCTTCCAAGGAGCAATGTTTCACTTCTACATGCTTTAAATTCAAGGATAGCTTTAGACAACCACAATATGAGTGATGGTAAAGATCCCATTGTTGAACCATGTATAAATCAGGGAGACACAATGAATTAGGTTTCCTCGTTTTGCAAGTTGCCAGAAAACTTGTTGCTACAACTAGATAATTGTGCTGGAGAAAATAAAAATTAGTACTTATTTGCCTATTTGTCATTGCTTGTTGCACGGGGTGCTTTCAAAACTGTACAGTTGGGATTTCTAATGGTCGGACATACACATGAGGATATAGATGCCATGTTTAGTAGGTTTTCAGAGAAATTAAGAGTGGGGCAAACCTTTACTTTACCACATTTGATGGATACTTTAAGAACCAGCTCAACTTCTTCTCCAGCTCCCTTCTTGCTTACAGAGGTCCCTGACTTCAAGGCATATTGTGATGGCTACATTTGTGATGGGCAAGAAGCACTTATAGGTCACTCCAAACCACTTCTATTCAAGTTCTTCATGGAAGGAGACACACCGGTAATGCAATTTAAGGCACATGTAGCTATTCGTAATTGGAGTGGAAGTATCCCTCTTTGGAAGACAGACAGTGAAGGTAAACCAAGGTTACCAAAAGGAGATCCACGTCTACTACCAATGGCCGAGCATATAAAGATGCATGCAGAAGTAATATCAGGATTGAAGGGTTACATAAAATTTTGGCAGAATCTAAGTAATGGTTCATTTGTGCCAAGATATTATAGGCTCGTCATAAATTATTGGAGTAATGTAATCGAAGAGCTTGGAAAACCAATACAATCAGAGGCAAGAAAGTACACAGAGTTTTGGCCAAAATCTGAAGGGTCCCATCAATTAGATGATATGAATGTTGAACAATTGCAGGTACAAAGATTCTTAGGTATTGAAGAACATAATGATCATTATTGTGGGCTTGCACGGGATAAACCAAGGGAGGCATTTAACCCTATGCTACATGTTCAGCAAGGACACTTTGTTATGCTGCACCCAGATGACACAAACATCTATCCAGTTTGGCTTGCTATGGCTGAATCGGATATTGATGATGAGCCTACATCACCAAATTACAAGAAACTCTTGATTCAATATTGGGGACCTTGTGCAAGGAAGAAAGGTTTGACAGATACTCAAGCTTATGCTGATTGTTGGAAGGGATATTGGCAAATTAATGAGGCAGAACAACAAGTATGGGAAGATGCTGATGCAATTCTTTGGTCGTGGAGACCAAGGAATCCACCACCATACAAAAGAATCAAGATACCAGAAAAGGAAGCCCGTAAAGCAAAAGCATGCTTAGGCTTGGCCTATGAGGATGAAGCTCATATTGATGGTTCCTTCAATGAGGAGTAGCATTTGTAGATGCAATATTGACAATGTGGATTTTTAGGTTATAACTCTAATATCCAAAAGAGATGTACTTTTGTACTATCGTCTTTTAAATTATTTTTTATTTTCACTTATTGAATGAAATTTTTCTTTGTGCCTCCTACATTTTTTTGATATAATAATGTTTCTATTTTAATTGTTCAATTGTTTCATAACTTTTGTGCAGTGTACAACTCAATTGGTGCAGGTCCTTGTTGCAAAAAGAAACAAATACCACTTTCTTATTAATGGTGTTTATCAACACCACCTTCCTACATGATTATCAAACTCCTTTCAAAATATGTTTATGCACAAATACTAATTATACCACTTTTTTGGTTATCTCAACACTACCTTCCTCCGTTCTATATTAAGAAATTCCACAATAGCTTTTCCCACATTAAGTGGGAAATTCCCATAATACATGAAACCTCTTAATTTCAAAATTCCCATAATGCGGGATTTTTCCCATAATACCTAATATGGTCTTGAAATATAAGTAAGGGTCTATGTTTGATGTTTTGGTATCTATACAATTTTGAAAGTTGAGACTGTCATCACGAGCTTTCTAACTAAAATGAAATGTTTAGACATGAATTCTTGACCGATTACTTTAGTGGAGACATTGATTTATTAGTATAACTAAAGTAAATCACCCTATAAGCTTACACTATTATCTTATTTTGAGTGTCAAAGATTCAACAACCAAAAAGAGATTTCAAGAAGAAATTTAATTGAATTAATTATTAATGCAATAGTTTTTTTTGCCATGAAAAAACTATCTCTCATCTCTTAAATACTATGTAAAGTGTAGGATAAATTTATAATGAGTCTAGATCAATTTTTTCTTGCATGTAGGAACCTACTTTATAAATTCGCAACTTGTTTGGATTATAATACAGGGCATACCTCTATTTATTGTGAATTATTAATTACATTTAAGGTTATTTTTTTCATTTTAATATTTTTCTAAGGCTGCCACATTTATAAGGATGTGCCTTAGAAGACAAATGCTGAAATACCGCTCCCATTCAGAAGATATGAATTTTTTAGCAAACCCTTGAAAAGATATATTTATGTCCTATTGAGCTACCAAACTAGTGCTTAGGCATGAAAAGCCAATATTCGTGGTTGAGGGAATTAAAAGCCAATATTTTATTTGGTAAGAGGTTTTATTTACTTCTTCCAAGATGACAAAAATGATCTTATTTGTCACAATGCACACGACTAGGGTGTCCCATTTGAATTCGAGCTTATTGGTAGGAGGGTTAATGCTAAAGCATATTTCCTTGGAGAAGTGTACCATTGGTTGACTCTCATGGAAGAACATTGTGAACGTGAAAAATCAATGGGATAGCAACAAGAGTACCATCACTCAGGAGAGACATAGTATACTGGACAAGAGACACCCTCATCTTTATGGATGAGTACACTAATTAAGATAAAGATTAGGACCTCTGTATTTTCCTTTTTTTACTAGCTAACGCTATTGTTCTTTAATGTTGGGAAACTTTTTTGTGGTTTGCATTTAATACAAGTGAATGCTCTTTTTTACACAGTAAAAATGTAATGCAAATGTTAATTTTAGGGGTTGTTTCAACCCATTCAATTGAATCTGTTCACCTCTTGGTAGCACACCTTGGTACTAGGTAGGTAATGACTTTGTAATTTGATGATGATTGTTTTACTCGATAAAGTTGTGTGTCTTCGAAAATAAGAAAAGCTTTTAATCACCTTACAACTTCAAATAGTAGTTATAGCGGTGCCCCACATATGATTTGTTTTGCTAATATGACTTGCCTTTTGCATTTTAAGCATGATTTCTCTCCGCGCTCATTGATTAGTCATTGTTTTTCCAACTAAAATGAAATGTTTAGACATGAATTCTTGACCGATTACTTTAGTGGAGACATTGATTTATTAGTATAACTAAAGTAAATCACCATATAAGCTCACACTATTATCTTATTTTCAGTGTCAAAGATTCAACAACTAAAAAGAGATTTCAAGAAGAAATTTAATTGAATTATTTATTAATGCAATAGTTTTTTTTTGTCATGAAAAAACTTTCTCTCGTCTCTTAAATACTATATAAAGTGTAGGATAAATTTATAATGAGTCTAGATCATTTTTTCTTGCATGTAGGAACCTACTTTGTAATTTCGCAACCTGTTCGGATTATAATGCTGGGTATCTTGATTCATGGTGATTTAGTAATTATATTTAAGGTTATTTTTATCATTTTAATATTTTTTCTAAGGTTTCCACATTTATAAGGATGTACATGCCTTAGAAAAGAAATGCTAAATTACCGCTCCCATTCACCAAGATATGAATTTTTTAGCAAACCAAACTAGTGTCCTGTTGAGCTACCAAACTAGTGCTAGGCATTAAAAGCGAATATTAGTAGTAGTTAAGGGCATTAAAAGCCAATATTTGATTTGGCAAGAGGTTTTATTTATTTCTTCCAAGACGACAATAAGGATCTTATTCGTCAAAGTGCACAACGTGGCTAGGGTGTCCCATTTGAATTCGAGTTTATTGGTGGGAGCCAAGTAATGCTAAAGCATATTTCCTTGGAGAAGTGTGCCATTGGTTGACTCTCACACAGAAGAACAATGTGAATGTGAAAAACCATTGGGATAGCAATGAGAGGCTCGAAAGTGTGGTCCATCTTTTACAAAGAAAAATAATTCATTTCGAGGTGTGGGAAACTCAATTAGTAGTTGTTGAAATGGTGTTTGGTCAAGTCTATTTGCATTCTCTCTACCATCACTCGAGAAGAGACAATGATTAAGATAAAGATCTAGACCTCTATTTTTTCCTTTTTGTACTAGCTAATGCTACTGTTTTGTAATATTGGGAAACTAATCTTGTAACTTTTTTGTGATTTGGATTTAATACAAGTGAATGCACTTTTTTTTATAGTAAAAAAGTAATGCAAATGTCAATTTTAGGGATTGTTTCAACCCATTCGATTGAATCATGCTCACCTCTTGGTAGCACATCTTGGTACTAGGTAGGTAATGAATTTGTAATTTGATGATGTTTGTTGTACTCGGTAAAGTTGTGTGTCTTTGAAAATAATAAAAGCGTTTATTCACCTTACAACTTCAAATAGAATGTAAAAGCAATAGTTATAGCGGTGCCCTGCATATGATTTATTTTGCTAATATTACTTGCCTTTTGCATTTTAAGCATAATTTATCTCCGCACTCATTGGTTAGTCGTTGTTTAACCTCCAAGTCATTATATTTTCAGCTCAACTTGCACTACTTCTAGTGACTTACAACCATTATTAATAATGATATACAAAGTCTCCCAAGGGACTTACAACCATTATTAATAATGATATACAAGGTCTCCCAAGTGACTTACAACCATCTATCTATTAACCATGGACAACTAAGGCACAAGGAAAGGAGAGAAAAAAGAAATCATGGATTTTTAAAAAATAAGAGGAAAAAATTCCTTCCATTGACCCTTTGTATTCCGATTGACCCTTCCTTTGTATTCTGTCTATCTATTAACCATGGACAACCAAAGCACAAGGAGAAGAGAGAAAAAAGAAATCTTGGATTTCTGAAAAATAAGAGGAAAAAATCTCTTCCATTGACCCTTTGTATTCGATTGACCTTTTGTATTCCGATTGACCCTTTGTATTCCATTCCTACGTTTAGCTTCTTAATATCTTTTACATAGTGCAGCAACGCGCACCGGTTGGGTACTAATTATTATTAATGATGTGCAAAATACAAAGTCTACCAAGGCATGGGCTTATCTATATAAGATAAAGGAAGAGTGCCTACCCCTTCACGTGGAGAAAGGACAGGGAGAATTTTTGAAAAGGAGAAAGGAGAAAAGAAGACAAGTGTTTGGGGGTTTCTTTCCCACATGCCTAGATGCATTGGGGCTCACAATTAGTTGTCACCAACAAATCATTTACTCATTGAATGAGTTTCTTTTATATATATATATATATACATAATACATTAGAAAGCAAATTGCCCACCCTCCCCCCTCCTCCTCACACACACACACACATACATATCTTCTAATATTATATTATGTGCATGGGTAAGAGAGATAATATACATACACACACATATATATATTATGTGCATGTGTAAGAGAGAGAATATACATGAGATATACATACACACACACGTATATATATTATGTATGTATGTGTATCTATAGGTATGCAAGCATGTATATATAAATAGATTTATATGTGTGTTGACGCACACACATGTATGTTCACACACACACACACACACACACACACACACACACACACAAGCATATGATACGTACACACACGCATACAAACACACATACACACACTCGCATGCATGGACACACGTGTAACACATAGAGATATGCACTTGCACACGTACTCAAGCTTGCACATAGACACATGTGTATACATGCACACAAGTACATGTGCACACACATGGACATGCACACACTCACACACACATATGCACCTGCATGTGCACACACATAGATGTACACATGAGTATATTAACATGCTTCTATATAAGATAAAGTAAGAGTGCCTACCCCTTTAAGTGGAGAAAGGAGAGGGCAAAGTTTTGAAAAGGAGAAAGGAGAAGAGAAGAGAAGTGTTTGGGGGTTTCTTTCCCACACGCCTAGATGCATTGGGGCTCACAATTAGTTGTCACCATCAAACCATTTACTCATTGAATGAGTTTCTTATATGTGTATATATATATATAATACATTAGAAAGAAAATTTCCCACCCCTCCCCCCTCCTCACACATACACACATACATATCTTCTAATATTATATTATGTACATGTGTAAGAGAGAGAATACACACACACACACACACACACGTATATATATTATGTATGTATGTGTATCTATAGGTATGTAAGCATGTATATATAAATAGATTTATATGTATGTCGATGCACACACGTGTGTTTATGCACACACACACATACACACATAACACACACACACACACACAAGCACATGATACATACACACACGCATACAAACACACATACACACACTCGTACGCATGGACACACGTGCAACACATAGAGATATGCACACTTGCACACATACTCAAGCTTGCACATACACACAAGTGTTGAAATTTGAGCATAATGATGAGCTATGGTGGATCAAACACTAGAATCAACATGATTAACAAAGTGATTAGCAAGTGATTAAGACGTAATTAGTGAATAATTAGCAAATAGATTAATGTAGGCATGGATACTCAAAAACCAGCAAATTCTCATTAGGGCTATGCCTCAATTTATAGAGTTTACATCAAGCATCAAATCCCATTGATTTCTCCATGATTCACTCCCTGAATATCTCCACCTTTTGCCTGATTCTCTCCACCTCTTCTCTTTTCCCTGAATATCTCCCAGAATATCTCCACACTCCTAAATTCCCTCATGCTACCCATTATTCTCTCCCAGTAGATTCTTCTAACCTTTTCACAGGTTCTTTCACAATTACATCTCCTCTTTTACAGCCTCTATCCAAGAGCTTGTTCCCACACACACCCTATTCACTTGTATTTTCAACACCTCCCCTCAAGTGAATAATCCTAGTACACCTAGACCCTATACCAAGTTTGCCACCCATTACTTGGTAGTCCGCGACCAGTGTCTACTCCTCCCCTCAAGTTATCTCAGCACACCTGGACCCTGTATCAAGTTTCTCTCTTACTTGACAGTCCGCGACCAGTGCCTCAAGTCCCTAAACTCCATAGTCCTTGACACTCTCTCTCTCTATGTGTCCAAGGCTTACTATAGTTGCCCGCGACCTTGACTAAAGTGCTCACACATTCATCTACCACGTGGCCTACATCATCGGTGGCTCAGAGGTGGTTTTACTTTATTGGGGCAGGTTACATTGGGTTGTGGGGTCTCTCTCTCTCTCTCTCTCTCTCTCTCTCTCTCTCAGAGATTTTCACACGGCTCCTCACTCTTTGGAGCCTCACATCTTCTCTTGTCTTCAGTCTTCTTCTCGTGGCAGCATCTCTCCACGCGTTCGTCTCTTCTTTCAGTCTTCTCGGGGCAGCTTCTCTTCTCGTGGCAGCTTCTCTTCTCGTGTCCATGTCTTCCTTCAGATATTCTTGGTGTGGATCCTCTTCTTGGGAAGAGATATTCTTCTTCTTTCATGGTTGGGGCCATGAGCTCCGTCAGGTCATTTTGCTCCATGTGAGCAACATGTTTCAATGTTTTGCTGACAGTTCCTTTGGGCTTTTTATGTTTATCTTTTGTCATTATGCAATACAAACCCAAATTTATGCGGGAGGTCTTACCTCTTGCCTTAATCTGGACAAGGGCAGTGTCTGTTCCCATTTTTACACTGATAAAATGTGCCCAATACATAATGCGTATAGCATTCATTCTCATGCACATTCCAAATGCAATTCTGGCTGTGAATAATCTTGCATTTGAGTGAGATTTACAGGCATTAACCAAGGGTTAAATGCAAAATGATGATTTTCACAATTTTATCAGCACAATTTTCCCAGAAATTACACTAAATTAAGGGTAACCAATTTGTACGGGATGGTTGGAGTATCAAACCAACTCCGATTTGAAATCTGAAGTTATAGGGATCTGTATCAGATACCTAATGGTTAATTTGAACCCTCAATTGCACCAAAATACAGTGATTAGCACTGATTAATCACTGATTAGCAAATTAATGCTATGGTTTGTGTGTAGAAAACAGAGTATGCGGGGAGCCCAGATCTGATGCCTTCCACTTCAAATGAGCTCAAATGCTTTCAAAGGCATCAATAGCAATGAGTCTAGTAGAGGATTAAGCCAAGAAACACAAGATTTGACCAAATAATGAAAGCTTAATCTCTGTTTTACCAAAGTCACCTGCAGATTTGATGAAGAGCTTTGATCTCAATGTAGACTTGATGAAATTGAATTCTGTCTTCACCAGCTTGTAGAGCATGCTTGAAAACCCCCGGGGCTAAGAGGAATTAGAGCAATTTGATTTGATGAAGTGGGAATTAGTGATTTGCTGCAGAAAAACGTAGCCTGCTAAAACAGTGATTTCTCCCAGCTCCGTTGACGGTTTGCACTTCTTTTTTGATGAGCTTGAAGAGCACTGAGATGGCTATCATGTCCTAGAAGGGTTTGGCCTAATTTTATGTGTGCAAGGAGAGGGAGCTCCTCCACTGGCTGGGGGTGAAGGGGAAGATAAAAAACTCACTAAAAATTGATTTTTTTGCTAATTATCTTACTAATCCTCATTAATT
>NC_141064.1:48273374-48398374 GCF_041138505.1 Cibotium barometz
GTTTCTTTGAACATAAACATGCGTCAATGTATAATAGGATTTCTAAACATTGAAACTGAGAGTGCAAAATGCGAATTTGAGTGGCATGCATTGCGGCTCCATTTTCCATTTAAGCATTGTGAAAGGCTCACATTTTAAGCATGCATATACACACTTTTACAACACCTCCATGATCCATCCAGACTGTTAGCAGAACTAGTCGTTTCAAGGCGTATCACGGCGGGCCGCGGCTATCGGCCTTTACGTGTTACTTTCACATGAAACAACAGTCACATTTTGTGCGATTATTTGTTAATAAAAGCAAACCATGTGCATACCTGCAGGAGCTACTAATGCCTCTGATCTGCCGGCGCCATGATCATCACGTCCACTACCCTTAGTCTCAATCTCACGCTTATTGATGCTTTTCTTCGAGATGGTTTCAATGAACCCACCAGGAGTAAACTCTTGTTTCTTCGATTCTCCTCCAGCTTCATACGTGCTCAAGCTTGTGCCGGTTATCGGCTGATTAGCTGTAAGTACACTATTAGTTATGCCGGGGTCTTGTTCCTTCGGTTCTGTAGTAGCTGGCGCATACTTGCTCATGCCATCAACTCTACCCACCTCGTTAATCATAAACTCTTGTTTATTCAAATCTGTAGCCGCATACTTGCTTATGGCGCTTGTGGAAGTTATGTGCTGATCACCTCTAGCTACCTCATTAATCACGGTCTCTTGTTTCTCGAATTCTGAAGCTGCGAAACCGCCTGTGCTTGTAGAGAGAAAAGCTTGAGCATAATCTTCTCTGCCTATTTCATTAAGAGGTTCTATTATCGACTCATGCTTTTTCAATTCCGATGCTGCATATTTGCTCACCCTTGTGGAAATCAAAGCCTGGGTGGATGCCCCAAATTCACCTTTAACTACATCTTGAACTTGACGAGGTAGTATGGCTATTGACTCTACAAACATTAGCCACCAAGTAATAATTAGCTCAGGAAATGATTTAAGCCTAGCTAGAATTAGGTATCACAGTCATCAAATTTGCATTATTATTATTATTATGAAGTATTGAGCCTAACTCCCTTCTAATCACTATGATCGATATAACAGGATAATGTTAAGTTTCCATTGATCGACGGAGGGATGTGCTATCTTTGTAGAGCGTCAAGCTCACCCATGCTAAGGTGGAAATCAGTTAGCAATTTATCTTGACTCTCTTTATGATCGACTGTATGTGAATTGATCAATGAGTAGTGTCATAGCAAATTCATCTGGAAGTCAGTCAACACTTGATGTATTGAATCAAGTGCATCATATCAGAAGTTAACTACCTGATACAGCAGCTACCGATGCGGCCTTCCCGAGGATGGGGTCGCCTAAGGCCTCGGAGAGGTCTATTTCCCGATTTTCGGTAGCAGCGGCAGCACCACCATCACCTGCATCATGATCAGAGTCGTCTTTCTTTGAATTCCAACGCGGGCACTTGCTGCACAAACCCAATTTGCTGGACAGAGTAGACAACACATTCAACGCCGGCGTGAGCAAACAGCTCGCTCCGACGTTGCCTGCAACAGTGGAAATCACGGTGGCGACCACTGCAAGCGCCACTACACCTGCGATAGCACTCCCGACGACGCCCGCCTTGGAAAGCAAGCGATGGTGGGCGGACAAAACTGCGGGGAGGGGAGCCGGGGCAGGCGCGAAAGCATCGCTAGAAGGTGATAGATAGATGGGTGGATAAGCAATGCTTGGCCGTGGGGGAGTGGATACGGCGAGAAAATGAGCCGAACGTGCATGAGGAGGAGACGGAGGAGATATGTTCATTTCTCGCAGCTTCACCAAGCGAGCCATGGCCAAGAAACGGAGGCAACAGAGTGTTGATGTATATCGTCTGTGCCACGGCATGCATTACCCTATAGAGTACAAGACCTTGCGATAGCAAAACAAAATGCAGAAGGAAAGCATGCTTTTCCGCGTGAGCGTCCGTGCACACCAACCACAAGTGGTCCAAAAAAAACTTTTATCCTGATGATAAAGTGGACAAGGTTGGAGTGCATTTGAAACTTTCAAAAAGTTGATAGCTTAATTCCAAGGAGGCATGTGCATGATGCGGGAAAGAGTTCTCTCTCTCACTCACACACACACAGTTCGAAGAAGAATTTGCAAACACTAGAGTCTAAAGTAATTAAGCACATCATGATGGCTTCGTCACTCATAGAATGAGTTCTCACAATAGGAAGAGATCACACAAGCAAATAGGTAGAGTGCCCATTACACCACTTTGCCAACCATGAAGATAATTTCCAACAATGGGCTTATAAATTTTACTTTAGTGTATATTTCTTTGTTAATATGTCGTTAGTTAGCTGGTGAAGCCTTGGAAGAAACATGCCCTTCTTCTAGAGGGGCTCTTAATCCAAAAAAATTAGAATAGTCTAAGAGGGGGACATGAAGACAAGCACCACATTTATTATGTGTGTATTTGACCAATCATATGACCTCTTTCAATAATTCTTTTAACTCAAATTCAATTGCAACTTGGAAGAGAATTAGTTAACGTAAACAAGACAAAACACCCACAAATCTTGTGCTTGTATGCTCAACACGTATGAATTTTCAAATTGATTTCCCAAGCATGGTATTTTTGTCTTGTGTGGAAATTTGCTTATAGTAAAGGCATCAAATCTATTTCCCTTTTTTTCATAAGTAATACAAAATCATATTATTCTAATGGGCCATTGAATGTCCATCATTACTAGTCCTCTTACATTATTATAGTTCATATCTCTCTCTCTCTCTCTCTCTCTCTCTCTCTCTCTCTCACACACACACACACACACACACACACACACACACACAAAGTTCGAAGAAAAATTTACAAACACTTTGTATAATGTTCAAGATCATTTTTCCTTAAAGAAAATATTATTTTGTTGAACCTAAAAGTTAGGCAAAGTATGTATACTATGTATAATGTTTGAGATCATTTTTCATTGTAGAAAATATTATTTTGTTGGACCTCAAAACTAGGAAAACTATGTATACTATGTGTAATGGACTTGCAATGTTCGAGACCATTTTTCCTTATAGAGAATATTATTTTGTTAAACCTAAAAACCATAAAAATAATGATAATTTATTTATAATTCACTTAAAGATTGGTGAATATTTTTAAGAAATAAGGTTGCAAGTTTATTTAGAAAAATGTTTTTTTTGTGAACACACATGCATGCATGCACACATAGACATACACATTTATACCATAGCTATACATTTTTCTTTCAATATTTATGAACATAGATCTTTGTAACATATACATTCTTAACTTAACTAGATACTACAAGAAGAAACCTTCTCACTCCTCTCCTCGCCAAGCTTTTTTTGTAGCCTAGGAACCAAAAAAGTCACATGTGTGGACCCCATCATGAATAGCCTAGGAGTCAAAAAAGTCACATGTGTGAACCCCATCATGAATAGCAACTACAACTCACTTGTTGTCCACTTTTGCACGTGTACTTGAAAAGTGGAGAAGTTTTCTCTAGACATATCACCCCTTCTTTTTCTTTCATATATCCACACTAGGTGTTGTTTGTGCCCTTTAGCTCTATAAGACCAACCTAATGCATGCTATGCCTACTATGTGCATGATCATGGAACCTTCACTCAGCCATGCCCCTATCTCTCACTTGTTAAAACAACACTCTTGGTTGGCACCACAAAGGCCCAAGTTCAAAGGAGACACTTCACATTCCCATTACATTCATATAAAACAAAAAATAAATAAAAAAGAAGCTAAAAAACATATGGAGATACTACACACACGTATGTTATCTAATTATTTAATATTTGGCCTAGAGAGAGAAAATATTCTAGAGAGATAATATTTAGATTTTAAATATTTTTGAATAGAAAAATACCTCATCTTATTAAAATAAGTTTCCCTGAAATAGAAGTTCAAAAAGATTTTCAGAAGGTGCATTAGAAATTAAGTATAATCTGTTCAAGAGGCATTATCCTGGGAGTGAAGATTTTTTTGAAATTTCAAATTAAAGTTCCTATGGACCAATAAGATTCATCCAAATATAGGGAGGACATAAATAAAGAAATAAAAGAAAAATCCCCCAAAAATGAGTAAATACTCACATAAGATGAAGAGTTGACTAAGGACAAGGTTAATAGTTAAAAAAGGGAGATATTTAGAAGTAATGATGCATTTTTTACACCTCTGCATGGGGGAATTTCCCTCATGAAGAGGGCACCTATTTCACATGCTTGAATAAGTTTTAAACTCCCAAATAATGAGATATTTTCATCTCTCCTCTCTCCTGTTTCAACTAGATCCAAAAAGTGACCAAAACTAACCCAGAAATGGTCAAAAATTGACCAAACTGATCTGGAAAATTCTAGAATCAGTTGGCTTGGTTAGAGGCTCACTTTTTCTTATAAATAGAGGCCCTCACCTTTGTTGAAACTTAATAGTGTTTTATGCACTGTTACTTTGCTCCTCCCAAGCCAAGAACTGTGAATTTATTAATAATTCACTAGTTTTTGACATTTCCCTCTTCCAAAGATTGGTGGCCACTCTTGTTACAAACAAGAGTTGAACCCTCAAACCATCAAGCCAAAAGAAAGCTCCAAGAAATTATGTAAGTAGAGATTCTTGTATTTTTCTTTATTGATTTTATGTTTTTCTAATGTTTATGATTGTTTGAAGTGATAAATGGATGTTATGCCTTGATCGAAAGGCTTCTCCCCTCTCTCTTCTTAGAATCAACCCTTCTTGATCCTAGTTAAGTGAAAATTATTGAATTAGACTTTTTATAATGTTTTCTCTTTTATAAGTGAATTTTGATTAGTATAGATTACTTTAAATCAATTAGAGTTAATTTTTAAGACAAAATTAAGTAGAAAAAAATAAAAAATGGTCAGTCATACAAAGGAGATTATGGCAAAATTTTTAGAAATAAGAATTATCTTTTATTATGCTAAAAGAGTAATTCCTATCAATTCTATACTCTAAAAGTGTCATTTTCATGCATAGAAGATGCATATTGATTATTATTATTCTTATGCATAAAGGAATAATTTTCTTTTATTATGAAAGTGTTACTTTCATCAAAATAGATTTTTATGCATAAAGGAATAATTTTATTTTATTATGAAAGTGTTACTTTCATCAAAATAGATTTTTATGCATAAAGGAATAATTTTCTTTTATTATGAAAGTGTTACTTTCATCAAAATAGATTTTTATGCATAAAGGAATAATTTTTTTATTATGAAAGTGTTACTTTCATTAAAATAAACTTTTAGGCATAAAAGATTATGTTTTTATTATAAAAGAGTTACTTTTATCATATTTGAATTTCATGCATAGAGGTATGCATAAAAGATTATTATTTTATTATAAAAGTGTTACTTTTATCATATTTGATTTTCATGCATAAAGGTATGCATAAAAGATTATTATTTTATTATAAAAGTGTTACTTTTATCATATTTAATTTTCATGTATAAAGGTATGCATAAAAGATTATTATTTTATTATAAAAGTGTTACTTTTATCATATTTGATTTTCATGCATCGAAGTATGCATAAAAGATTATTTTTTTAATAAAAGTGTTACTTTCATCATAAATGATTTTATGCATAAATTAGATGCATAAAAGAAATTCTTTTCTATTAAAAGAGCGATTTTTATCATAAATGATTGTATGCATAATCATATGCATAAAAGATATTTTTTTATATCAAAAGAGTGATTTTCATCATAAATAATTTTATGCATAAATAGGATGCATAAGAAAAATTCTTTTATTCTAAAAGTGTAATTCTTACTAAATTGGATTTATGTATGGAAAGATGCATAAAGAAATCTATTTTTAGTTCAAAAGAGTTATTTTCGTCAATTTTGATTTTATGCATAGGAAGATGCATTAAAGATTTGATTTTCTATTCAAAAGTGTCATTCTCATTTAAAATGAATAGGAAGATGCATAAAAGATTGATTTTTTTATTTCGAAAGTGTTAGTCTCCTTAAATTGGAATTTATGCATAAATAAATGCGTAAAGAAATCTTATATCGAAAATAAGAATTCTCTTGTAATCTCTATAAATAGATATGAGGATGTGAAACGAATCAAATAGATGAAAATGAACGAGGAATAGATGGAGATGTATGTATGTGAAAGAATAGATATAGTTATATGTATGTGAAAGAAATGATGTAGATGTGGAATGTGGATATGGATGTCTGGATGTGGATGGAATGTGGATGTGGATGTATGTAAATGTGAATAAGGATGTGGAATGTGGATATGGATGTCTGGATGTGAATGTGAATGTGAATGTGGATGTATGTGAATGTGAATGTGGATGTGGAATGAGGATGTGGAATGTGGATATGGATGTATGGATGCGGATGTAGATGTATGAGTGTGAGCGGGGATGTGAAGGTATGAATGCAGATGTGGATGTATGAGTGTGAGCGGGGATGTGAAGGTATGAATGTGGATGTGGAAATGGAAGTATGGATGTAGATGTGGATGTATGAATGTGGATGTATGAATGTGGATGTATGAATGTGAATGTATGAATGTGAATGTGGATGTGAATGTGGATGTGAATGTATGAATGTGAATGGGGATGTGAATGTATGAAGGTGGATGTGGAAATGGATGTATGGATGTGGAAGTGGATGTGGATGTATGAATGTGAATATGGATGTGAATGAATGAATGTGAATATGGATGTGGATGTATGAATGTGAATATGGATGTGAATGAATGAATGTGGATGTGAAAATGGATGTATGGATGTGGATGTGGAAATGGATGTATGGATGTGGATGTGGATGTGGATGTATGAATGTGGATGTGGATGTGGATATATGAATGTGAATATGTATGTAAATGGATATGAAGTCGATATGAGCGAATGGATGAGATGAGATGTCATGTGAATATCAGAATGTGAATGAAGTCGATATGAGCGAATGGATGAGATGAGATGTCATGTGAATATCAGAATGTGAATGAATAAAATAAGATCTGAACGAATGAGATATAATGAGATATGGATGTGAGGAGACGTAATGTAAGAAAGATAGGAATGGATGTTATGTGAAGTGAATGAATCCTATGTGATGGGATAGAAAATGATGTATCTGGTCAAGAATGGATACACATATGAATTGGAATTGGATTAAATATAATATGGATTAATGTGGATTAAATATAATATAGATTAATGTGGAATAATGTGGAAAGACGAGAGTTCAATATAGAAACTGTATTTGTGACCTGTTTGTAAATGACTGTTTTATGTCAAGAATGTTGGGGAAGCATTTTGACCATCTTGTGATTAAGGTCATGGAGACCTAACTGATAAAGTTGCAACTACTGACGGAGAGTCAATGGAGGACGTCTTGCGTAGCAAGGTCGGCCGAGGTCTTGACCAGCCTCGGTTCGATTTAAATGGTGAGCTTCCGGTACGGTGGATGAGGGACCAGGATGAGGGACCAAGGAAGTGGCCTATGAGTGAAGCGCTAGGTGACCTGCGAAGGATCCTAGAGGGTGCTGACCATACGGTGCTCAGGCTTTGGGTCACCGAAGATACCCACACGTGCGTCGTGGAAGATATTGGAACAAGGAGTAAGAGTTGTTTTCTGAAACCGAGCATGGATCTGGTTGATTGACCTTGCTGGTCCTCAACGGATGAGTCCATGGCTCTCTTATATGGATCTGTTGATCTTGCTGATCTCTTCAACGAGGATTCCATCTTGATTTTTATATGTGAAAATATTATCGGGTACTATGAGCTAGGAACTATTGAAAAGGCCCCTCAGTGAACAAGTGGTGAGCGTTCTAGTTGCCAATGATGCCATAAGTGCACCGATGAATGTATGATTGGAAATATGGATTTAACCAGAGATTTTGAGGATTGTCATCAGTGACATAATGGTTTCATTAAAGGATTGTTTGAAAGTGCTGAGAAAAAGGCAATTTCATATTGGGTGTGTAAGTGGTGTGACTTGTTTTATGTTTGCATGAACTTCTGGCTAGGGGACCTGGGAACTCTTTTCCCTGGTACCTGGGACAAAACCTAACCAAATTCCTAATTGGATCCCATCACTATTGGGCGGTTGGCTAACCCATGGGACTGGATGGGGTTAGGCTGGACTGATGGATCCTTAAATCGAGACTCAATTTCTGTTTAGTTCGATAGATGAAGTAAATCCCGGACAAAAATTGTTCTATGGAAAAAGGATCAACGGCTGTGCCTCTCGATGAGGAAAAAAGCATTGGTCTCTATGATCCAAGTGCAATCTGTCCCTTGATCTGACTATGGAACTTACGAGTTCGGTCAGATTAGCTCAGTTAGTTAAGGTTTTTGACTACATTAGGGAAAAGTTATTTGGTGGAATCGCCCGTGCTTTCCGGGCAAGAGAAGTTTTTTCCGAGTTCGATTTGGAAGAATCGAGGAATTACTCACCTGTCTGGATATCCATGGGCGAGGCCTCGAGTGTGGGACCCTGCCCCGCGCAAGATGTGCTACTTCCGCTGCTAGCACCCCGAATCCGTTGCACGGTGGGGATAGGGATCTTACAGTTGGTGTCAGAGCTATTTGGCTAATGAGGATCAACCGAGAAGCCAAATATGTCAATAATTTATCAAGAAGCACTAAAAGGTTGTAATTGTGTGATTAAATTCATACAATTTGATATTCAAACTGAAATTCATAAATTGGTAATTGGGTCTTCAGATGGAAGTACCTATATGAAAATCCCTGACTTGCTTGAGGCCTAGACATGATGGTCTTTACCTTGTAATTCCAAGGACCATGACTACCCATATATATCGAGGGTATAACTACAGCTCTTTACTGGTAATATATACGAGTAAATCTAAGACTTGGAATTATAAGCATTAATGCTATCTAGTTGATGAATTCGAATGTGATTGATATGATTTTTAAATTCTGGTTGAGGAACTGATGAGTTGATTTGGATTCTGATTGAAAAATGATGATCCCTGAAATTTGGTTGAAATGTAATAAGCTAAGCGAAACGACAATGAGGATGAATGGGACGAGTCCCTGTGATGATGTTCTTAACTGGAATGATATTAATAACTTCAACCAATCACCATAAGATTAGTGGATTGTGCTGGCAGATTGCTACTGTTAACTTGATCAGTGGATCAAGTTAAGGGATGATAAATTAAAAATCTAAAAAATTAAAATCCCCCTGGAGGATTGTTTAGATAGAAGAATTAAGTCTGATAGACCAGTATTGTGTTAAAGATATGAACGAGAAAATTCTGAATGAATTGTTAACTAATAATACGTTCTATATGAGTATCTTTATCCCTTGACTCTGTGGGGAGCCGAGAACCGTGGAATCAGTTGAATCAAAAATCGGATTGAATCTTAAATAAAGAGACTTAACAAGAATTTTTGTATTGATAGGAACATGGATCGAGGTTGTCGTGGTAGAAATGTTAACCCCCAACTCAATGAAGAAGAGCTCGACCTGGATGTTCATAAAACTCTTCATAGTTTGCAGCCTGGACCTTTCAAGGTTGAAGGGGAAAACTTGGGCGAGACTGTGGAGAAGTGGATCGAATCAATGGAAGAATACTTCGATGTCACCGGGTACAATGAGAAGAGCAAAATGGCTCTTGCAAGGCTAAAGATAGTGGAGACAGCTAGAGTGGCGTGGAGAAACCATTGCGAGACAAACCATCTCGACCGAAATACCCAAACCTAGACCGATCTCAAGGCTTACCTCAGAAAGAGGTTTTGTCCCCCCAGGCTTCCTTGAAATTAAGATGAATGAGTTCTTGGAACTAAAGCAGGAAACCCAAAAAATTGAAGAGTACCATCAGGCTTTTGCCCTTCTCCTTAAATATTCTTGAAAAATTGAAGAGTACCATCAGGCTTTTGCCCTTCTCCTTAAATATTCCCCTCGATTGGATGAAGAGCAGCTGATGGCCAGGTTCATTAGATACTTTAGTCATTAGATACTTTAGTCAAGAATGCCAAACCTATTAGATACTTTAGTCAAGAATGCCAAACCTATTTCCATGGCCGAAGTAGTTCGGATGGTGAAGGATTTTGCCAAAGCCTTTGATGTCAAAGTCCCGCCAAAGCAAGCACAATCATCTTTCAAAAGGTTTTTATTCCCAGAAAGTGATTCCAACCTTCCTCCGCCTAAGAGATATCAAGGTCAAACCCAAGATATGGGAAGTTCCAAAATGGAAGAAATGTCCTTTTCGTCCTTTTCCCAAAACTCAATCCCCTGGAATTCAACTTCAGAAGTTCCACCCTTGAGCAAGAGAGTGAAATGCTATAACTATCAAGGATTTGGACATCGCAGCATGGATTGCCCAACTCCTTTTGGATCAAGGTTTTCACGGCAAGAATATCAGGGATCAAGATTCTAGAATCAGCCCCTTCTATCCAGAGTAATCACGGTTCTATCTGCCAAAATCAGGGAAGTCCTAGAGGTAGACCCTCTATCCAACCTACAGTTTCAACCCAAAGTAATGCAAGACCTCCACCTCAGAATAGGGGAAGTCAAAAAGAGTTGTTCCCAAATCGGACGTCCACTTCCAAAGCAGTAACGCTCGAAGAAGATGAAAAAGATCATACTCCACCTGCGAGATGAGGACATCTCGCGTTTTTTAAGTGGGGTAGAATGTAAGATTCCTCCCCCCAGCCCTCATGATGTCCAGTATCTTCCCCTGTAATTCATTCCCCTATTCAGAAATATAAAAGATCTTGTTTCTACCTGTTTTGGCCTAGAGAGAGAAAATATTCTAGAGAGATAATATTTAGATTTTAAATATTTTTGAATAGAAAAATACCTCATCTTATTAAAATAAGTTCCCCTGAAACAGAAGTTCAAAAAGATTTTCAGAAGGTGCATTAGAAATTAAGTATAATCTGTTCAAGAGGCATTATCCTGGGGGTGAAGATTTTTTTGAAATTTTAAATTAAGGTTTCTATGGACCAATAAGATTCATCCAAATGTAGGGAGGACATAAATGAAGAAATAAAAGAAAAATCCCCCAAAAATGAGTAAATACTCACATAAGATGAAGAGTTGACTAAGGACAAGGTTAATAGTTAAAAAAAGGGAGATATTTAGAAGTAATGATGCATTTTTTACACCTCTGCATGGGGGAATTCCCCTCATGAAGAGTGTGCCTATTTCACATGCTTGAATGAGTTTAAACTCCCAAATAATGAGATATTTTCATCTCTCCTCTCTCCTATTTCAACTAGATCCAAAAAGTGACCAAAACTGATGAAGGTGGTGTTGATAAACACCATTAATAAGAAAGTGGTATTTGTTTCTTTGCTAGGACCTGACAGCACACCAAGTGAGTTGTACACTGCACAAAATTTATGAAACAATTGAACAAATAAGATAGAAACATTTTTATATCAAAAAAATGTAGGAGGCACAAAGAAAAATTTCATTCAATAAGTGAAAATAAAAAATAAAGAAGATACCAAAGTACATCTCTTTTGGATATTAGAGTTATAACCTAAAAATCCACATTGTCAATATTGAATCTACAAATGCTACTCCTCATTGAAGGAACCATCAATATGAGCTTCATCCTCACAAGCCAAGCCTAAGCATGCTTTTGCTTTACGGGCTTCCTTTTCTGGTATCTTGATTCTTTTGTATGGTGGTGGATTCCTTGGTCTCCACGACCAAAGAATTGCATCAGCATTTTCCCATACTTGTTATTCTGCCTCATTAATTTGCCAATATCCCTTCCAACAATCAGCATAAGGTTGAGTATCTGTCAAACCTTTCTTCCTTTCACAAGGTCCCCAATATTGAATCAAGAGTTTCTTGTAATTTGGTGATGTAGGCTCATCATCAATATCCGATTCAACCATATAGCAAGCCAAACTGGATAGATGTTTGTGTCATCTGGGTGCAGCATGACAAAGTGTCCTTGCTGAACATGTAGCATAGGGTTAAATGCCTCCCTTGGTTTATCCCGTGCATGCCCACAATAATGATCATTATGTTCTTCAATACCTAAGAATCTTTGTGCCTGCAATTGTTCAACATTCATATCATCTAATTGATGGGACTCTTCAGATTTTGGCCAAAAAATTGTGTACTTTCTTGCCTCTGATTGTATAATTGGTTTTCCAAGCTCTTCGATTATATTACTCCAATAATCTATCACGGGCCTATAATATCTTGGCACAAATGAACCATTACTTAGATTCTGCCAAAATTTTATGTAACCCTTCAATCCTGATATTACTTCTGCATGCATCTTTATATGCTCGGCCATTGGTAGTAGAGGTGGATCTCCTTTTGGTAACCATGGTTTACCTTCACTGTCTGTCTTCCAAAGACGGATACTTTCACTCCAATTACGAATAGCTACATGTGCCTTAAATTGCATTACCGGTGTGTCTCCTTCCATGAAGAACCTGAATAGAAGTGGTTTGGAGTGACCTATAAGTGCTCCTTGCCCATCACAAATGTAGCCATCACAATATGCCTTGAAGTCAGGGACCTCTGTAAGCAAGAAGGGAGCTAGAGAAGAAGTTGAGCTGGTTCTTAAAGTATCCATCAAATGTGGTAAAGTGAAGGTTTGCCCCACTCTTAATTTCTTTGAAAACCTACTAAACATGGCCTCTATATCCTCATGTGTATGTCCGACCATTAGAAATCCCAACTGTATAGTTTTGAAAGCACCCCGTGCAACAAGCAATGACAAATAGGCAAATAAGTACCGATTTTTATTTTCTCCAGCACAATTATCTAGTTGTAGCAACAAGTTTTCTGGCAACTTGCGAAACGAGGAAACCCAATTCATTGTGTCTCCTTGATTTATACATGGTTCAATAATGGGATCTTTACCATCACTCATATTGTGATTGTCTAAAGCTGTCCTTGAATTTAAAGCATGTAGAAGTGAAACATTGCTCCTTGGAAGCCCATTTGTTACTAGATCACCAAGAGGATGCTTATCCATCCTCTCTAAGTTATGTAAACAACTTGCGATTGAGCCAATTGTTAGATTGGGATCAGATGGCCATAAACCATTCAGAAGAAAGTGTCCATAATGACCTTCCGCATGTCCATGAGTGATCATACCAATCAATGCAATTGGTAAATTATATCCCGAATCCACACCCTTGGGAAGGAGCCGTAGTCTGGGAATGGCTGTTTTCTTTTGATCCATCTTGTCATGGATGATGCATACATACTTTTGTGGTTGGGTTTCTGAAAATATGCGCCATACATAGTATAAGCTCCTGCAACTTTGTTGTTGTTGTATGTGAATATCTCTTTCATTGAGGAGCCTTGCTCTTTCTTCTAGACTAGGTTTGGCTTCTAGTTTTGCCTTGAGACCACTACACAAGGTGCACTTGGAGAACTCACTTGCCTTTGTTAGGGACACTTGTGGGTACTCTTTATTCCAAATTCTACTAAACGATGACTTTGATAGCCTCTTCTCATGTAAGTGTTGCATTGATTTCATTTAAAATGTCAACTTGCTTGAATATTGATGGAATCGACAACCTGGTTTCCCTTGAGCCATCTAGCATTGTTCTACTTTTGTGTGGCGCAGGCTCGGAGTTCATGTTCACAAATTCATCATGTAGTGCTCTTGCCTCACTAGCATGTTGTAGGCCTCTCCTCAATACCCCTGTGTTTCCATGCAGATATTGACACACACCGGACTCAAACTTTTCCCTGTAAACGGTAAAAGATGTCTTTGGTATACCATACATCTCATACGATGCTCTGCAAAATAAACAATCACCCCATTTAACCTAAATTCATATTTAATTTTTTGAGCTGAATCACGATGCCAAACTGTAGAAAGCACATCATATACATAATTTGTATGAGACTCCTGTGATTGTCCCCAAAAGTCTTGTCGTATCCTCATTAGTACATCACGATCGATTAGCTGACAACATTTTTTTGCACAACAATCAATGGATGAAATCCTTTGAACTGATTCACGTGACATATATAAGGCAGAAGCTGGTTGTGGTCTCTGCTTTGGAATCCTGTTTATGAAAGTGTAGCATATTTTTGCAGAGGTTTGGGCAACAATAACCTTGACATTAGTTACATCTCCATCATTATCCTCATTACATACATCAGCATGTTCAACATGCATGCCATTAAGCAGAACATAGCATTGCAATGGGCTCCCATCCAGCATTGTCAGCTATTTAATAGGCCATTTAACTAGGGTGATACTATCCACTTGCGGCATAGTTTGAAATTCATTTGCACTTTCAATAGCCACACCCACACAATCATCACCAAGTTGTTGAAAGTTGACACATTCAAATGGAAACACATATAAGATAGTCCCTTGATTGATAGTTTGGCATCATGCTCTCATCCTTTAGAAGAACCATCTCATTCTTCCAAGATTGTCGGATTCGCATGCCAAGTTCTGGAGATGTTATCGGTATTGCATCTACAATTGGAGGTTCCACAGGCTCTTCTTGATCTGCATCACTGCATCTTTCACAGGCTCTTCTTGATCTGCATCACTGCATCTTTCACTCCACTCTCCAAATTCTAGCTCCCTTGTGAAAGGCCTTAAAAGCATTTTTGGCCAACGAACATTACCCCATAATGCATTTTTTAGATAAATGGTATCCATTGTAGGGAATGGTAATTCCACATCCTTCAAGCATTCCTCCACAAGTAATGACACATTTCCTTGGCCAATGTTTGTTCCACTACAAGTGGAATTTGGATCAATTCTACACACGCAGCCAATACAAACAGAATCATTGTTCAACATCATGTAGACCCTCCCTCCAGATTGGAAATCCATCCTGCACATAATCATGTTGGACTTGTTAAACTAGTAATCAAATCTAGCAAGTAATTTTTTTTAGTTTGGAACCAACATCAGACTCTACCATGAAGTATAGCTCTACCATGTGGCCGAACTAGAACTAGCTCTATCATATGGTAGAGATAGAACCCATTGAAGACTATCTCTACTATGTGGTGGAGTTAGACTTTAAAGCATTCTAGCGATACCATGGTGTCTAGATAGATTATTTTCATATAGCTCTACCACATGGTAGATCTAGATCAATGAATTCTAGCTCCGTTACATGATATAGTTACATTGATGCATTCTAGCTCCACCGCATCATATAGTTACCACAGAT
Organism: Cibotium barometz; assembly: GCF_041138505.1. NCBI lineage: Eukaryota > Viridiplantae > Streptophyta > Polypodiopsida > Cyatheales > Cibotiaceae > Cibotium > Cibotium barometz. The sequence goes on from NC_141064.1 coordinate 48,288,559, forward strand.
AGTAGAGCTAGTTCAATATATTCTAGCTCCACCACATGGTAGAGCTAGACCTCTAGGCATTCTAGGTCTACAACATGGTTTATGGTACAGCTAGATTGATGCATTCTAACTCCACCACATGGTAGAGCTAGACCTTAAAGTTCTACGATGTGGTCTAGGTAGAATAGTATAGCTCTACCACGTGGTAGAGCTAGATCAAATACTTTGAGGTCTAGCTCTACCATGTGGTGGAGCTAGAATTGTATTTAAGGTGTAGCTCTACCATGTGGTGGAGCTAGAATGCTTCGATCTAACCGTGTACCGTGCAGATCAACAAAACCAATTACTCCAAGAAGAGACCTACTTCACATGTCAACAAGAACCAAGGAGCTAGAATTGCATTTGATCTTGCTCTACCATGTGGTAGAGCTGTATTCTACCTAGACCACATCATACAGTTGTAATTATTTGAGGTCTAGCTCTACCATGTGGTGGAGCTAATGCAGATCAATAAAACAAATTACTCCAAGAAGAGACCTACTTCACATGATGAGAACCAAGGATCTAGAAAAAAGGTCAGACTCCATTAGTCCTAAAAATCTATATAAACTTGTAGTCTCTCATTCAATGCAATAGAAGTGTTTATGTAATCATGGTTTGTGTGTGAATTGATCTTCCCTAGTCCTTGATACCTAACAATCTATGGTAGGAATCAATGTTTCAAATTCAGGGCTTGAGAATGTTATAGGAATTGTATTTGTAATTGGAGGAAACACCATATTAGTGAATTTGGGAATTTCCCAATTTCCATTTTTGAATACTTAAAAAAGGGGACATGGATAACATGTTTGTAAGTTTCTCAAAACCCTATCATATGACCTATCGTTGGAAAGCGCTTGAAAAATGGAATCTAAAGAGCTATGGTGGTGTTCAAGTTATGGTTAATCCAAACTTTTGACCACGTGTCCCAAACTTGTGGGAAATTCCCATATTCCCCAATATGGTGTTAGGATCAGAATGATCCCCTTCTTCATCACCGCTACAACTTTCGTTTGATCAAATTAAGTTGCCATTCATGATAGTAGATTGCAAATAAATCTTTGGCCACCATCGAACGGCACTCCATAATGAGTCTTGGAAAGATGAAGTATCCATTGTAGGAAAAGGTAGGACCACATCTTTCAAACATTCCTCCACTAGTATGAATACATTTCCTTGCCCTATCTTTGTACCAAAATTCCCTTGAATTTATACATATACTTTAACCTATAATAAAAGCTATAATCAAACTTATAAGCTTACAGTTATATTTATTAAATAAGCTATAATATAGTAGCATTAAAATAAGCTTTTATTAACTACAAGTTACTATAATAAGGTATATAGTTATAAATATTAATATAATTTAATTTACTATAAGTTATATAGTTATAGTTGTAGGTTAATATATAGGTTAATGTACATAATTTAAGTCACTATAGGTTATAATTTATAAACTTTAAATTATATAGGTTTATATATAAATAGGTTTGATTTATATAGCTATAGAAAGTTTATAAATAAGATATATTTAGTATAATTATAAACTATAAATAGACTAAATTAAGTTACTATAGTGAACCTATTAAACCTATTAATAAGACAATTTATATATATATTTAAGTCTATTTATATAATCAAACCTATAGTTACTATAGTTAATCTATTAAACCTATAAGCCTATTTATATATCTCAACAGACGAGCAGCCCCATGATCATATAAATACCATCATTATGCATCTCATCTTCCATCTCCACATTCAAACATAAGTGATTCAGTATTCAGCATCTTGGATCTTGATCGCTTGGAGCATAGAAGCATACCACATCATAATACACATCATCCAGAATTAGCCAAGGAGGAAGCACTTCAGTCCCTTGTGTTTCTTAGCCTACAATAGATTTTATCATATTCATCCACTTCATCGTTTGCTCCAGCCATCAGGGTTTAAGTTACTATAGTATAAGCCTATTTATATATATCTTTAAGCCTATTTATATAAACAAACCTATAAACCTATTAATTATAAACTTTAAATATAAATATATCTATAAGCCTATTTATATAAACAATCTTATAAGCCTAATCAATTTTAATTTTTAAAGCATGCCTTAACCCACGGTGACCTTAACCCATCTGCAAAACGCAACCTTATCTGCGTCAGACTCTCTCTGTGGCGCAGGTTGCTCTGGCCTTTCCCACTGTCAACAATCAAGCGCGCACCTCGTGCACGCGGCTGATTTCTGGGGACCAGATCTGAGAGGGGAGAAGAGAGCGAAAAAAATTCAGGTTCGTTGGGTGCTCTGGCGTGCACGCAGTTGATTGATTTTGTCATGGGGCTCCTCGCTCTCTTTTTTTGTTTGATTGAGGTGCACTGGTAGCCAAGGTAAATGCTAAGCTTAGCCAAGCTTAGCTTATAGGCAAAAACAGTAGTGAGAAGTGCATATGCACTACAAGCGTGAGAGGAACAGTACAGGCGGCAACAGCAGGACCTGGTTTTCATGTATGGTGGAGGGGGCTGTTCTCATTGACGCCTTGATGCCTCCCACGATGCTCTCAGGAGCTTTCATGTCAGAAATTCTTTGACGGATGTTCCTGCCTTGGCTGTAGGGGTCGCTGTTACAGTATTTGCCGGAGTTGCGTAGATTTCTACTGCTTCTGCTCTATAATATCTCTTGCTTCTACTCTATATCAACTTTTCACTACTACCCGTATCAGTTTCAATACCTTCAATCTCCCCCAAGGCCATATCAGTTTCAACATCACCATTCAATTTGCTAAGAAGTGCAACCCAAATCTGTAGATTCAGGTTTTTTCTCTTCAACCATTCCTAGTTTTTTGAATTCTTGCATGCTTTTATTTTCTACTCTATGTCAATGTGTATGATCTGAATTTTAATTGACATATTCAAAACTTTAAATCTAATCATAGATAATGATTTAATATGAGACAAAAAAATGTGTACCTTGTTGTATCGTTGAATTTGATAATGGATGCGGTGATGTCCAAGTGCTAGTTTCAATGACAAGATGGGAAAGGAGGTTTGTATTACACAAGCGACATGGACGTCAAGAAAAATTTGAAAAAGACCAAGACCATTTTAAATTTTAAAAGGGTGGGAAAATTTGAATTTAAAATTGGGCGGGATAATTTGAATGCTCTACCACATGCTAGAGCTGGAGAAATGCATTCTAGCTCTACCACATGGTAGAGATGGAGTTGAAATGACTTAAACTAGTGCAAGATGACTTGAAATGACAAACCATCCATCTAGTATTGTACCTCTATCTTGACTTGAAGAGTCAAAAATCACCTACTCTTACCTACTAGGCCTTTCAAGGTTCTATCCTAGAGCATGCACAAAAGACCCCTCTCCACCTTCTTCATAGCATTGCTTCTCCCCTCTCTCCTTGCTTGAAATTGTACTTTCCTGCTCTTACACTCTAAGCATGAGATCTATGCAAGAGAGCTCTCATAATAATGCAAGATGTAGCTCCTATTGCAAGACCTAGCTCTATGCATGAGAGCTCTTTCACTTTTTACATGAGATCTATCCATGGGAGCTCTTATAATAATGCAAGATATAGCTCTATCTATGAGAGCTCTTATAATAATTAATGCAAGATCTAACTCTATGCATGCGATCTCTATGTATGAGAGCTCTTAATGCAAGACTTAGCTCTATGCATGAGAGCTCTTTCACTCTATACATGAGATCTATCCATGGGAGCTCTTATAATAATGCAAGATATAGCTCTATGTATGAGAGCTCTTAATGCAAGACTTAGCTCTATGCATGAGAGCTCTTTCACTCTATACATGAGATCTATCCATGGGAGCTCTTATAATAATGCAAGATATAGCTCTAGCATGAGATGTATGTAAGAGAGCTCTCATAATAATGCAAGATCTAACTCTATGCATGTGAGATCTATGTATGAGAGCTTTGAATGCAAGACCTAGCTCTATGCATGAGAACTTTTAATGCAAGACCTAGCTCTATGCATGAGAGCTCTTTCACTCTATACATGAGATCTATCCATGGGAACTCTTATAATAATGCAAGATATAGCTCTGTGCATGCGAGCTCTATGTATGAGTCTTTGAGATCTTAATGTAAGACCTAGCTCTATGAATGAGGTCTCTAATGCAAGACCAAGCTCTATGCATGGGAGCTCTATGTATGAGAGCTCATAATGTAAGACCTAGCTCTTTGCATGAGAGCTCTAGTGCAAGACCAAGATCTCTATAGCTCTCGTGCATGATATGAGAGATCTATGCATATGAGAGCTATTAATGCATGAGAGCTCTTACAATGCAAGAGGGATCTCATGCATGAGACCTCTTAGAATACAAGAGAGCTCCATGCATAAGATCTCATGTATGACAACTCTATATGCATGAGAGCTCATTGATATGCATAAGAGTTGTCATGCATGAGATATATATGCATTATAGCCCTCTATGCATAGGAGCTCTCACAATGACTCGCACTTGATAATAGCTGATCTATATGCATGAGAGCTCTCTATGCATGAGATTTGCGATCTATATGCATGGTAGCTCTCACAATGAATCACACACAATGATAGCTCTATATTAATGAGATCTATATGCATGGATCTCTCATGGCTAAGATCCACGCTTGAGAGCTTTATGTAAGATCTCTCACAATGCATGAAAACTCTCTATGCATGAGAGCTCTCACACCTTGCGTAGATATATCCTAGATCTATATGCATGAGAGCCCTCTATGCATGAGAGCCCTCTATGCCTGATCGATAACACATGCATCAGAGTAAATAAAAGTATGTAAATAATTCTCTATTGTGTTATTCTCTTGACCTCACGTCCTAACCATGCTTTGGTGTTAGGTCCTCACCACCTACCGAGTTGTGGTAAGCTCTAAACCCCCAATGCTCTCTTTTTTATGTTGCAACCCACAAGGGTGCTATGGGAGTTTTTTATAAGAGCATTAGAGATCTCATGGCTGCAAGAGATCTCTATGCATAAGATCTCTTATTTTCATTTATTTGCATTGAGTGTACGAGCTCTCGTGCACTGCATGATATCTCTATATGCATGTGAGTTCTCTATCCATGAGAGCTCTCATTTATTAAGAGCTCTCTTGCATGAGAGCTCTCATTTTCATTAGTGTAAGCGCTCTCATGCATGAGAGCTACATAGAGTTCAGATGCATTGAGCTCATGCATGTGAGAGATTGTTATGCCTAGAGTGATCACATGTATGAGAGCTACATAGAGTTCAGATGCATTGAGCTCATGCATGTGAGAGATTGTTATGCCTAGAGTGATCACATGCATGAGCTCAATACATAAGATCTCTCACATGTAAGAGCTTAATGCATGGATCTCTCACATACACACTGCTCTCAATGCATAGAGCTCTCAAATGCATAGAACTCTCAGCGCATAGAGATCTCACATGCACATATCTCTCAATGCATAGAGCCCAATGTATGATAAGATACTGAAACACAGTTCATAATATGGTTTTATTTGAAATTTTGCTGTATAGAAAATGTGATATGGGAATGAGAAAGTGATACTAGTGGTCGGAAAGCAACACACCATGACGAAGTAACATTGATAATAACCCAAACGAATCCACTCTCCAAGCCCTCATCTCAAGAAATATGGATCTAGCAGATGGATTTAGTACATGATGTAGAGGATTTAGTACATGATGTGGTCTAGGTTGGATACAGCTCTACCACGTGGTAGAGCTAGATCAAATGCAATTCTAGCTTCTTGGTTCTTGTCATGTGAAGTAGATCTCTTCTTGGAGTAATTGATTTTGTTGATCTGCATGGTACACAGCTAGATCGATGCATTCTAGCTCCACCACATGGTAGAGCTAGATCGGATGAAATTGTAGCTCCTTGGTTTTTGTCATGTGAAGTAGGTCTCTTCTTAGAGTAATTGGTTTTGTTGATCTGCATGGTACATAGCTAGATCCGGGTTGCCTGCCACACATTTGTCCATGCATGATTCGAATTTCATGCCTCTTCGGCACCATTTGGGCCATAGTTGGAAATTTCTACCATTTGGCACGCTCGTGCATCTTTTTCGAGAACTCGGATTCGGACAGTTAGAAGTTGAGGATCCGAGACCCCATCAGAGAACGGACCACACGAATTATGCTAGGGAAGTTGCTCTATGTCCACATCACTTCGTGCACGGATTTGGGCATCGCAATCACTTCTCCCAATGCATCAAAGTTGGGTCCCAGTGCCATTCAACACACTTGTTTATCTCCTTGGTTCTCGTCATGGTCTCTTCTTGGAGTAATTGGTTTTGTTGATTTGCATGGTACACAGCTAGATCAATGCATTCTAGCTCTACCACATGGTAGAGCTAGACCTCAAATGCAATTCTAGCTCCACCACATGGTAGAGCTAGTCCTCAAAGCAGTCTAGCTCTACGATGTGGTCTAGGTTGGATACAGCTCTACCACGTGGTAGAGCTAGATCAAATGCAATTCTAGCTTATTGGTTGGATACATCTCTACCACATGGTAGAGCTAGTCCTCAAAGCAGTCTAGCTCTACGATGTGGTCTAGGTTGGGATACAGCTCTACCACGTCGTAGAGCTAGATCAAATGCAATTCTAGCTTATTGGTTCTTGTCATGTGAAGTAGATCTCTTCTTGGAGTAATCGATTTTGTTGATCTGCATGGTACACAGCTAGATCGATGCATTCTAGCTCCACCACATGGTAGAGCTAGATCGGATGCAATTGTAGCTCCTTGGTTCTCGTCATGTGAAGTAGGTCTCTTCTTAGAGTAATTGGTTTTGTTGATCTGCATGGTACACAGCTATATCCGGGTTTCTTGCCACACATTTGTGTTGGTCTGCATGGTATACAGCTAGATTCGGGTATTTGACGGCCTCTGTCATCTCGACAGCTCCAATGCTACCCACAAGCTTTCAAGCTGCAAGCACATCCCAAAGCATGCCATCCGACAGCATCATGTTCAAACAAATCAGTGCTTTGTCACCCCGATTGTAATCAACATACCCAGTAATAATAAATTCAGTCCATGAGACGACACAATGAATTGACAGTGTGTCAAACACTCTTGGTTTTGTTGCAACAAGCCATGCCCACTTGGGAAACATATCGAGCAAAACATTGTCCATGATAGGATCTTGTTATAGCATGAGACGACACAATGAACTGGCAGTGTGTCAAACACTCTTGGTTTTGTTGCAAACAAGCCATGCCCACTTGGGAAACATATCGAGCAAAACATTGTCCATGATAGGATCTTGTTATAGCCCCTCTTTGACAATCCTTGCATGCACTTGCTTGCCCCTAGCTAGGGCTCCTATGTTACCACAAGTTGGCAGAGTGCAACAAATTATGTCCGTGTTTAGATGCATTCTCTCACTTTGTACTTGTTTCAAGCAATTTAATGTTGCCTTGTTGATCCCTTCAATCAACATATCTAAGGATCAGAGCATTCTAGGGAACTACATTCCATACTAATAGTTTATCACCCCCATCTTGTGTTGCTGCAAGGAACCCACATCTGCGGAGAAACTTCTCATCAGCTGATACCAGACCATCCTGACTATCTACCCCATGAGGGAAATCCGCCGATGAAGTGCATCACCTGGCTCTTTCGGCCTTCGTGCTCCCTCATCCCTCATCCCAACCATCCCATCATCATGGCTAAAAATACTATTTGGATCATCTGTGACATTCTGTGGGCTCTTGCATCCACACTGCTCCTCCACAACCTGACTGCTCTTGTCATGTATCTCAGCATCTGAGACATCATCCACCATGCTCTCTGGCATACCTATCGGAGGGTTGTGCACATGGGAGGGCATTCCTAGGATCCCTCGGCCACACAACTCCTCCACTACCTCACCTTGTACCTCATCCATGGTTGCGTGATGCAACCTTTCCAGGTCAATTATTCGAGCATCCTCAAAAGTGCAAAGACCACTGCATCCGGAACAACAACACATGGCTTTCCATGCTCTTGGGGAGCATCTGATGACCTTAGCTCTATGGAATGGAGATCACATAGAGCTTTTCTGTGTGCAAGGATGTAGGCTAGATCCCTACCATATCCGCTAGGATTCTTGGCAAATTACATACCCATATCCATGGGGTAATCCAGTTCATTCTTACTTTCATCAAACTCAAATTCATGTTCATACTTGTCACTCAAGGCATCCACTACTTCTTGAAACATTCGAATGCAACGAATGTTGGAGCAGGATTTGTTGCTTTTACCATCATGATCTACATGCCAATGCTCTACCTTATCGAGAAAATCTGAAAATTCTTCCAACTCCTCCTGTACTTCCTCCATTTTGTCATAGTCGGTTTCTCGAAGTTCTTCACAATCTAGTACAACTTCTTGCATAAATCCGGCCTGCAAAATTTGATGCATGTTTCTTTCTTGGAACATGGGTCACACAGGTATGGGCAATCTTTGGTGGAATGACCACGGTGCAAGCAAATAGCACACTCCTTCTTCTTGTTTTTAGCCATTCAAGCAAGGCTAGATCATGGCAAGGCTAGGCTACAAACCTTGTGAGGTTATTTATGGCTAAAGTAAAAGGGGACCAAACTTTCTCAGGCACAAAAGGGAAAACAAAGGATCTCATGCCTTCCAAGAAAAGACATTGAGCAAGATGAGCTCTGCCAGAATGTTCCCAATGGTAGGATTCCTGCTATGATGAACTCGATGATCTCTCTCAAAGCCCTAAGGCAATGCTATAGATCCAACACAGAATGATGAGATATTTCCCCTGAAGATCAAGAAAGAAAAGAGAAGAGGAAGTAAAACATTTTGATTAAGGAGATTAATCATGATTAACGGTAAATTTTCCCCAAATTTGGTTATGCCATTCAAATTTTGGAGCGGCTACCCCAAATTTTGGTCCATAGTGACCCATAGCCCCCCAAAACTTAGAACAAATCAAAAATCAAGGAGTTTGATAATCTCACATTCATTAAGATTGATGAAAAAATTAAGTAGACCTCCTATCTTCTCAAATTTATGTCATAGAACTCCACCATTCTCTTATGCAAAAGATCCATATCCAAGAATATGTTATTGAATTCATTGTACTGAATGCTGCCACTTTTCTCCTTGAACTCCTCTTCAATGTCGTAAGGTTTATCGATACATTGCAAGACCTCAACATTGAACTTGCTCCGAAAAGTCCAAACATGTGTAGGAGTTGGAAGTAGTCTCCCTTTAATCTTGGTAGCCTTAAGAACTGAAGATTGTGACTTCTAAAGAGCATTGTAACCTTTGACACCATTAGTATCCATAGCTTCCTATATTTTTGATGTGGAAAATACACTATTAACAAAACGTTTTACAATATCTCTTTTGACCAACATGAACTTCTTTTCCTCCATCAATTTCTTTGTCATTCTTAAAGTAAGCAAAGGTTTTAATTGCTTTGCTAAATGGAGATAGGGGTTAATATTCTCCTTGTCATGTTGCATTATAACCTTGTAGTTACACCAATGATAAATTCTAACATCTAGAAGACAATATTAACAAAGCAACTTCTTTAAATATATTTATTACCTAATTGCTTGAATTCTTTTCTTCACACCACACCTAAGCCTGGCTTCATGGTCTCAAAGTTTTTGAGCTTTCTCCTCCTGTGTCTTTCTCTAATGCTAATGTCCTTTTTCCTATATCTCCTTACTTGTATCCCTAATCTTGCAATTTCAATCTCATTTTTCTCCAATTGCTTTCTGAGGGCCTTGCATTCTTCTGTGGAATGGAGGAGTTTAGCTTCTTGATGTTGTGAATAATTTCTTTCACCATCTGCATACATAGCAATGGATTTGCAATATCCTAGCAATCCATTGACTCCATGAGAAGGGAGGATGGGAAGCGGTCATAGGGTTGATAGGGTAAATTGATCCATCACACCAAAGATCTATGTGCTGCAATCCTACCATTCTCATGTTTTCCTTAACGTTTGATGAGAGGATTGCATAGTTTTTTCTGTGCTTTTGAATGGGCTCATACTCACTATCAAGATCAATGTGTAGATGATACTTTTTCTTTTTATCTTCTTGATTAATCTAGTTAATTCAAGGGTTACTTGTATTGTAATCCTCCATTGGTTACGTGTAAAGATGAAAGAGGGTGTATGGAAGTGGTTTATTATTTGAATTTCAATTATACCGCCATAATGGTTCATTTAAGAGGAAATCTTAGTGAAGAAGATTCAAAAATAAGGTTGCAGCCTCATTAAATATCAAAATATAAGGTTATGACAAGCTCATAGTCTTATTCAAAAATAAGGTTATGATAAGCTTGTAGCCTTTCTTAAATATCAGAATGGTAATTTGGAATAAGGTTATGATAACCTTATTCAAAAATAAGGTTATGATAAGCTTGTAGCCTTTCTTAAATATCAGAATGGTAATTTGGAATAACATATACATTTTGATATTCAAAAGTTTTGGTATTTTTTTAAGTTCTGTGTAGTGAGAGAAATTAGAAATTAGTGAATTTCTTACAAGGACCTCCAAATGACCTCTGAAATGTCCTGATGACTCATCCCATCTATCTTAGATCCGTGCACAGACTTATTAGAATCATTATCGGCCTACATATTTAAAGAGAAGAAAATCCATTATGATTTACTTATATACATCTATCTCTCACACAAACTGTAAACCTCCCCATCCAAAGGAGGTGTTCACACTTGTCCACTTAACACTAAACACTTGTTCAAACCTCCTTGTTCAAAGGAGGTGTTCACAAACTATAAACCTCCCCATTTAGGAGGCATTCACACTTGTCCACTCAACACTAAATCACTTAAATAGTCATGAAATATTTACCATAGAACAAGACAAGATCCTTTACGAGCATAGATTTACAACACTTGTCCACTCAACACTTAATCACTTAAAAACTTATCAAAGATTTATCATTGCACAAGACAAGGTCCTGTCTATGATTGTAGATTTACCATAGCACAAGACCCTTCCAACAAGTTATAGATTGTCTGTACTGGCACATTATGTAATGCCTTATATAGGTTGCATACCTATGAGTTACAGGCATATAGTGTATGTTTAGTTGATTACTAGTGATACTTTCTCTATGCAGGTGATTGGGAATGTTGTTGTGGTGTCCTAGGCATTGATAGGCTTTCATCTAGATGTAAGGGAACTAGGTCAAGCATGTAGAAATAATTGAGTGTTGGGACATGATTTTGAAAAGGGAAGCTTTTATTTAGGAATACAACTGATGTAGCATGATAGTGGCATAGTCATCTCTCAATCAAAGTATGTTCGTGGGACTTTGAAAAGGTTTTGCATGGAGGATTGTAAGCATATTGCCACACTAGTTGAAACACGTATAAAGCTAAGTAGCTTTAATGCATTTAAGCCTTTTAATGCTACCATGTATAGTTAAGCTATGGGATGCCTTATCTACTTATGTACGACATGACCATACGTAGCTTATGGTGTTTCCCTATTGAGCAAGTTTATGCATTGCCCATGGATTAAGCATTGGCAGACTATTAAATGCATATTTAGATACCTCTAGGGTAAATAAACATATGGGTTATTCTATGGTAGCTTGGGGTTAATGTACCGTTACATGCTTATAATGATTCAAACTAGGCTGGTGACTTTGATACACGACAATCGACTAGTGGTTTTTGCTTTTTCTTAGAGAATTCTTCCATCTCATGGCTTAGCAAAGCAACCTATGGTGGTGATATCTTTTTGTAATAACTTTGTTTGATCTTGAGGAACACAACAAGAAAGATTCGGGTTGCTTGCCACACATTTGTCCATGCATGATTCGATTTTCATGCCTCTTTGGCGTCGTTTGGGCCATGGTTGGAAATTTTCACCATTTGGCATGCTCGTTCATCTTTTTCGAGAACTTGGATTCGGACAATTAGAAGTTGAGGATCCGGGACCCCATCAGAGAACGGACCACACGGACTTGTGCTAGGGAAGTTGCTCTATGTCCACATCACTCCGTGCATGGATTTGGGCATCGCAATCAGTTCTTCCAGCGCGTCAAAGTTGGGTCCCGGTTAAGATAGTGCAAAATCGCCATAACAGAGTTTCGGGTCCGAAATAAATCCAAATCGCATCTAAACACAACAAGAAAGATCCAGGTTGCTTTCCACACATTTGTCCATGCATGATTCGAATTTCATGCCTCTTTGACGCCGTTTGGGCCACGGTTGGAAATTTCTGCCATTTGGCACGCTCGTGCATCTTTTTCGAGAACCAGGATTCGGACAGTTAGAAGTTGAGGATCCGGGACCCCATCAGAGAACGGACCACATGAACTTGTGCTAGGGAAGTTGCTCTATGCCCACATCACTCCGTGCAAGGATTTGGGCATCACAATCAGTTCTCCCTGCGTGTCAAAGTTGGGTCCCGGCCAAGATAGTGCAAAATCACCATAACAGAGTTTCGGATCCAAAATGAGTCCGAATCGCATCTGAACACAACAAGAAAGATCTAGGTTTCTTGCCACACATTTGTCCATGCATGATTTGATTTTCATGCCTCTTCGGCACCGTTTGGGCCACAGTTGGAAATTTCTGCCATTTGTCACGCTCGTGCATCTTTTTCGAGAACCCGGATTTGGACAGTTAGAAGTTGAGGATCCAGGACCCCGTCAGAGAACGGACCACACGAACTTGTGCTAGTGAATTGCTCTATGTCCACATCACTCCGTGTATGGATTTGGGCATCGCAATCACTTCTCCCAGCACGTCAAAGTTGGGTCCCGACGAAGATAGTGCAAAATCGACATAACAGAGTTTCGGATCCGAAATGAGTCTGAATCGCATCTGAACACAACAAGAAAGATCCAGGTTGCTTGCCACACATTTGTCCATGCATGATTTGAATTTCATGCCTCTTCGACGCGGTTTGTGCCACGGTTGGAAATTTCTGCCATTTAGCACGCTCGTGCATCTTTTTCGAGAACCTGGATTTATTCGGACAATTAGAAGTTGAGGATTCGAGACCCCATCAGAGAACAAACCACACGGACTTGTGCTAGGGAAGTTGCTCTATGTCCACATCACTCCGTGCATGGATTTGGGCTTCGCAATCACTTCTCCCGGTGCATCAAAGTTGGGTCCTAGCGAAGATAGTGCAAAATCGCTATTACAGAGTTTCGGATCCGAAATGAGTCCGAATCGCATCTGAACACAACAAGAAAGATCATGATCGATGCATTCTTGCTCTACCACATGGTAGAGCTAGACCTCAAAGCTTTTTACCTCTATGATTCTAGCTCCACCACATGGTAGAGCTAGACCTCAAATGCAATTCTAGCTCCACCACATGGTAGAGCTAGACCTCAAAGCATTCTATCTCTACAATGTGGTTTAGGTAGAATACAGCTCTACCACAGTTACATTCAACCTTAGTCGGTTACATTCATTGAAGTCTAGCTCTACCACATGGTAGAGTTAGAAGAATGCATTCTACCACATGGTAGAGCTAGATTTCAAAGCATTCTCGTCAATACACTTATTGATATTGCTCTACCACCTGGTAGAGATAATATCTATTGAAAACCAGCACTAGAATACTTTGAAGTCCAGCTAGAATACATTTATCTAGCTCTACCATGTGGTAGAGCAAGACTAATAAATGTATTGAGAGCTCCAAGATGGAGTAATTGAGATAGAAAAATTTAAGGTCTAGCTCTACCATGTGGTGGAGCTAGAATTGCATTTGAGGTCTAGCTCTACCATGTGGTGGAGCTAGAATCGTAGAGGTAGAAAGCTTTGAGGTCCAGCTCTACCACAGTTACATTCAACCTCAGCCGGTTACATTCATTGAAGTCTAGCTCTACCACATGGTAGAGCTAGAAGAATGCATTCTAGCTCCACCACATGGTGGAGCTAGACCTCAAAGCATTCTAGCTCTATGATGTGGTCTAGGTAGAGTACAGCTCTACCACGTGGTAGAGCTAGATCAAATGTGATTCTAGCTCCTTGGTTCTTGTTATGTGAAGTAGGTCTCTTCTTGGAGTAAATGGTTTTGTTGATGTGTATGGAACACAGCTAGATCGATGTGTATGGAACACAGCTAGATCGATGCATTCTTGCTCTACCACATGGTAGAGCTAGACCTCAAAGCTTTTTACCTCTACGATTCTAGCTCCACCACATGGTAGAGCTAGACCTCAAATACAATTCTAGCTCCACCACATGGTAGAGCTAGACCTCAAAGCATTCTATCTCTACAATGTGGTTTAGGTAGAATACAGCTCTACCATAGTTACATTCAACCTCAGTCGGTTACATTCATTGAAGTCTAGCTCTACCACATGGTAGAGCTAGAAGAATGCATTCTAGCTCCACCACATGGTAGAGATAGATTTCAAAGCATTCTGGTCAATACATTTATTAATCTTTCTCTACCACCTGGTAGAGATAATATCCATTGAAAACCAACACTAGAATACTTTGAAGTCCACCTAGAATGCATTTATCTAGCTCTACCATGTGGTAGAGCAAGACTAATAAATGTATTGAGGGCTCCAAGATGGAGTAATTGAGATAGAAAGCTTTGAGGTCTAGCTCTACCATGTGGTGGAGCTAGAATTGCATTTGAGGTCTAGTTCTACCATGTGGTAGAGCAAGACTAATAAATGTATTGAGGGCTCCAAGATGGAGTAATTGAGATAGAAAGCTTTGAGATCTAGCTCTACCATGTGGTGGAGCTAGAATTGCATTTGAGGTCTAGCACTACCATGTGGTGGAGCTAGAATCGTAGAGGTAGAAAGTTTTGAGCTCCAGATCTACCATAGTTACATTCAACCTCAGCCAGTTACATTCATTGAAGTCTAGCTCTACCACATTGTAGAGCTAGAAGAATGCATTCTAGCTCCACCACATGGTGGAGCTGGACCTCAAAGCATTCTAGCTCTATGATGTGGTCTAGGTAGAGTACAATACCATGTGGTAGAGCTAGATCAAATGCAATTCTAGCTCCTTGGTTCTTGTCATGTGAAGTAGGTTGTTGATGTGTATGGAACACAGCTAGATCGATGCATTCTTGCTCTACCACATGGTAGAGCTAGACCTCAAAGCTTTTTACCTCTACGATTCTAGCTCCACCACATGGTAGAGCTAGACCTCAAATGCAATTCTAGCTCCACCACATGGTAGAGCTAGACCTCAAAGCATTCTATCTCTACAATGTGGTTTAGGTAGAATACCGCTCTACCACAGTTACATTCAACCTCAGTCCGGTTACATTCATTGAAGTCTAGCTCTACCACATGGTAGAGCTAGAAGAATGCATTCTTGCTCCACCACATGTTAGAGCTAGATTTCAAAGCATTCTGGTCAATACATTTATTAATCTTGCTCTACCACCTGGTAGAGATAATATCCATTGAAAACCAGCACTAGAATACTTTGAAGTCCAGCTAGAATGCATTTATCTAGCTCTACCATGTGGTAGAGCAAGACTAATAAATGTATTGAGAGCTCCAAGATGGAGTAATTGAGATAGAAAGCTTTGAGGTATAGCTCTACCATGTGGTGGAGCTAGAATTGCATTTGAGGTCTAGCTCTACCATGTGATGGAGCTAGAATCATAGAGGTAGAAAGCTTTGAGATCCAACTCTACCACAGTTACATTCAACCTCAGCCAGTTACATTCATTGAAGTCTAGCTCTACCACATGGTAGAGCTAGAAGAATGCATTCTAGGTCCACCACATGGTGGAGCTGGACCTCAAAGCTTTCTACCTCTACGACTCTAGCTCCACCACATGGTAGAGCTAGACCTGAAATGTAATTCTAGCTCTACCACATGGTAGAGCTAGATCTCAAAGCATTCTATCTCTATAATGGGGTTTAGGTAGAATACAGCTCTACCACAGTTACATTCAACCTCAGTCGGTTACATTCATTGAAGTCTAGCTCTACCACATGGTAGAGCTAGAAGAATGCATTCTAGCTCCACCACATGGTAGAGCTAGATTTCAAAGCATTCTGGTGAATACATTTATTAATCTTGATCTACCACTTGGTAGAGATAATATCCATTGAAAACGAGCACTAGAATACCTTGAAGTCTAGCTAGAATGCTTTGAGGTCTAGCTCTACCATGTGGTGGAGCTAGAATTGCATTTCAGGTCTAGCTCTACCATGTGGTGGAGCTAGAGTCATAGAGGTAGAAAGCTTTGAGGTCCAGCTTTACCATGTGGTGGAGCTGGAATGCATTCTTCTAGCTCTACCATGTGGTAGAGCTAGACTTCAAAGCTTTCTACCTCTACATTTCTAGCTCCACCACATGGTAGAGCTAGACCTAAAATGCAATTTTAGCTCCACCACATGGTAGAGCTAGACCTCAAAGCTTTCTACCTCTACGATTCTAGCTCCACCACAGTTACATTCAACCTCAGCCGGTTACATTCATTGAAGTCTAGCTCTACCACATGGTAGAGCTAGAAGAATGCATTCTAGCTCCACCACATGGTAGAGCTGGACCTCAAAGCTTTCTAGCTCTACGATGTGGTCTAGATAGAATACAGCTCTACCACATGATAGAGCTAGACCTCAAATGCAATTCTAGCTCCACCACATGGTAGAGCTGGACCTCAAAGCATTCTAGCTCTACGATGTGATCTAGGTAGAATACAGCTCTACCACGTGTGGTAGAGCTAGATCAAATGCAATTCTAGCTCCTTTGTTCTTGTCATGTGAAGTAGGTCTCTTCTTGGAGTAATTGGTTTTGTTAATGTGTATGGAACACATCTTGATCGATGCATTCTTGCTCTACCACATGGTAGAGCTAGACCACAAAGCTTCCTACCTCTACGATTCTAGCTCCACCACATGGTAGAGCTAGACCTCAAATGCAATTCTAGCTCCACCACATGGTAGAGCTAGACCTCAAAGCATTCTATCTCTACAATGTCATTTAGGTAGAATACAGCTCTACCACAGTTACATTCAAACTCAGCCGGTTACATTCATTGAAGTCTAGCTCTACCACATGGTAGAGCTAGAAGAATGCATTCTAGCTCCACCACATGGTGGAGCTGGACCTCAAAGCATTCTAGCTCGACGATGTGGTCTAGGTAGAATACAGCTCTACCATGTGGTAGAGCTAGATCAAATGCAATTCTAGCTCCTTGGTTCTTGTCATGTGAAGTAGGTCTCTTCTTGGAGTGATTGGTTTTGTTGATGTGTATGGAACATAGCTAGATCGATGCATTCTTGCTCTACCACATGGTAGAGCTAGACCTCAAAGCTTTCTACCTCTACGATTCTAGCTCCACTACATGGTAGAGCTAGACCTCAAATGCAATTCTAGCTCCACCACATGGTAGAGCTAGACCTCAAAGCATTCTATCTCTACAATGTCGTTTAGGTAGAATACAGCTCTACCACAGTTACATTCAAACTCAGTCGGTTACATTCATTGAAGTCTAGCTCTACCACATGGTAGAGCTAGAAGAATGCATTCTAGCTCCACCACATGGTGGAGCTGGACCTCAAAGCATTCTAGCTCGACGATGTGGTCTAGGTAGAATACAGCTCTACCACGTGGTAGAGCTAGATCAAATGCAATTCTAGCTCCTTGGTTCTTGTCATGGGGTTGAGCTAGACCTCAAAGCATTCTATCTCTACAATGTGGTTTAGGTAGAATACAGCTCTACCACCACATCAACCTCAGTTGGTTACATTCATTGAAGTCTAGCTCTACCACATGGTAGAGCTAGAAGAATGCATTCTAGCTCCACCACATGGTAGAGCTAGATTTCAAAGCATTCTGGTCAATACATTTATTAATCTTACTCTACCACGTGGTAGAGATAATATCCATTGAAAACCACATGGTAGAGCTAGACCTCAAAGCATTCTATCTCTACAATGTGGTTTAGGTACAATACAGCTCTACCATAGTTACATTCAACCTCAACCGGTTACATTTGTTGAACTCTAGCACATGGTAGAGCTAGAAGAATGCAATTCTAGCTCCACCACATGGTAGAGCTTGACCTCAAAGCAATCTAGCTCTACGATGTGGTCTAGGTAGAATACAGCTATACCACATGGTAGAGCTAGATCAAATGCAATTCTAGCTCCTTGGTTATTGTCATGTGAAGTAGGTCTCTTCTTGGAATAATTGGTTTTGTTGATGTGTATAGAACATAGCTGGATCGATGCATTCTTGCTCTACCACATGGTAGAGCTAGACCTCAAAGCTTTCTACCTCTACGACTCTAGCTCCACCACATGATAGAGCTAGACCTCAAATGTATTTCTAGCTCCACCACATGGTAGAGCTAGACCTCTAAGCATTCTATCTCTACAATGTGGTTTAGGTATAATACAGCTCTACCATAGTTACATTCAACCTCAACAGGTTACATTCAACCTCAACAGGTTACATTCATTGAAGTCTAGCTCTACCACGTGGTAGAGCTAGAAGAATGCATTCTAGCTTCGCCACATGGTAGAGCTAGATTTCAAAGCATTCTGGTCAATACATTTATTAATCTTGCTCTGCCACCTGGTAGAGATAATATCCATTGAAAAACCAGCACACTAGAATACTTTGAAGTCCAGCTAGAATGCATTTATCTTGCTCTACCATGCAGATCAAGACTAATAAATACTTTGAAGTCCAGCTAGAATGCATTTATCTAGCTCTACCATGTAGAGCAAGACTAATAAATGTATTGAGAGCTCCAAGATGGAGTAATTGAGATAGAATGCTTTGAGGTCTAGCTCTACCATGTGGTGGAGCTAGAATTGCATTTGAGACCTCAAAGCTTTCTACCTCTATGATTCTAGCTCCACCACATGGTAGAGCTAGACCTCAAATGCAATTCTAGCTCCACCACATGGTAGAGCTAGACCTTAAAGCATTCTATCTCTACAATGTGGTTTAGGTAGAATATAGCTCTACCACAGTTACATTCAACCTCAGTCGGTTACATTCATTGAAGTCTAGCTCTACCACATGGTAGAGCTAGAAGAATGCATTCTAGCTCCACCACATGGTAGAGCTAGATTTTAAAGCATTCTGGTCAATACATTTATTAATCTTGCTCTGCCACCCGGTAGAGATAATATCCATTGAAAAACCAGCACCAGAATACTTTGAAGTCCAGCTAGAATGCATTTATCTAGCTCTACCATGTGGTAGAGCAAGACTAACAAATGTATTGAGAGCTCCAAGATGGAAATACTCTTCATCTCCTCCACAGTGTTTTCATGGATATATATTGTGATTTTTGAATATGATATTTTAAGTTTTTTTTAAAAGTGGAAGAATACAATAACTTTAATTAACAATTGTGGTTTTTGTTTTGCAGGTGAAAGATGTCTCAGAAAAGAAAAGTGGTGGAAGTTTCGGTGAGTGTGATGCCTGTAAAGAATGCTGGCAAGAAGAAAGGAATTCCAATGAAACTAAGTGAGGTAATAGAGGAGAAACTCACTGAGTATTCATATTGGATTATTGATGCCAACATTCCATCTATGCTGCAAAATTCTTACGGTATCAAGAAATGGAAAAAGATGGTTGTGCTCAAGACATGATACAAGTGTATGAAAAAAGGAAGGCTCAAATTATTGTAGATCCAGAGCCACAAGTTGCGATGGCCATATCTGCTATAGCTAATGAAGAGGCCCAATCATTATATGTCAAACAACCATACTATGATGTCTTGCAGCACTTGAGGAGTCAATGGATCTTCAATAATTCTCCGACAAGGCCAGCATCTGGAGTAACAGAGGGCTCATCATCTCGTGTAGACTGGGATGTATGTCCATATCCCTTGCTCTCTTATAATTATATATTTTGAAAAAAATATTTGATTTTGATCTTTTTTTCTTTTATTTCTTTGCAAAAATTTTTGTGAATGGCTAGAATTATGGTGGGAGCATCCTTCATTTCAAAGCAGTCTCACATGGTGATTTACTCTGATGAAGTTTTTAAAGGCTGGCTTGAAATCATGGAGAAGCAAAACAAGAAACCAACTGCCACAGTTTTCAGATGTCTTGCTGGGCTAGATGAACAAGAAGTCAAACAAATACAATAAAAAATCAGGTCTGGAAAAATTGTTCTTTCAAAGGGTACTAAGGATGTAGATGTAATTGACATGCCAGAGCATATCAAGCAGCTCAAGCAAGATAAAATTATTCAAGATGCATTGCTTGTAGAGTTCAACACTCTGAACAAGGACAAACAATGTCAAGATTGGTCAGAATTGACTATCACCTATAGCATCAATGAGGTTGTATACTCAGTTCTTTTGAAGTTATGTGATGTGTATATAAAGTCAAAGCTACAGGTTGGATCAAAGAAGATTGATTTTCCAA
This sequence comes from Cibotium barometz, assembly GCF_041138505.1. NCBI lineage: Eukaryota > Viridiplantae > Streptophyta > Polypodiopsida > Cyatheales > Cibotiaceae > Cibotium > Cibotium barometz. The sequence continues at coordinate 48,308,946 of NC_141064.1, forward strand.
TAGAAGCAAGGCAATATGTGGAGTGGAATATCAGCCTTAGCAAAGAAAGTTCAACCTTGTCCTTGGATCTTCCTTGGTGTATTTATGCTATGAGTCTTCCATTCGACGGGAGTTACTACTTGAAGCGCCACCTCAACAATCCAATTTCCATTGGGTTATGTGTTCTGGATAACACTAAAGATTTGGGAAGAAATATGCATTAGGATGTGGAATCATTTTGCAATCTTTTGAACGGCATTATGATCATTACAGTAGCTGGTAGATCTTTGCCATCCCAATATGTGTTGCTTACCTTTCTAAATATTACAGATTTTATTCACTTGCAAAATGCTTTAAAAAATTTGACTGGCATAGCAAAGGAACAGTATAATGGGACATTGCATTTTCGACTTGACAACCGATGCATTGGTGCAATAGAGTTCTTCACATCCTTAGTGTTTTTCAGCAAGGGAGATGCCTTTCAAGGACTAGCAGATGTTCCTGATCCAGGTACACAAGCGATAATATTGGATACTGAACTTCTTGATATAGATAATGAAGAAGATAAAACTATCCTAGACATTGAGTTTCTAAGAATCAAGAAGAATCTTTTGATCAAGCAATGTATTCGAAAGTATTGCACAGAAGGCTGCAAGCTTGTTGATCTTTTTAGTAATGGCTATATCATCGAGCTAGGGCTAGCACTAAATAAGGAAGTGATTGGCCTAGTGGAGAGTATTGAAGATCAAACGAAAGATGGGAACAAGGCTTCTTGACTTTGCAAAGTCAAGAAATGAGTAACCAGTTCCGCCTATTACTAACAATCAAAGGAATACCACAGAAAGATCGAGACATGGTGAAGTTCGTTCAGCTCGAGATTTTTTGGATTTTGAAGATAGTATGTAACTTTTTAATGGGCTTTCCTTGTATCTTAAATACTTTGATTTGGTGATGTTTTGACTTGTTATATCCTTGGTTCATTTTTTAGTAGTATTTAGTTCTTTTGATTTTATACAATGCTTTTATTATTTTTGTAGCTCTCTCCAAATTGGGCTTTAGAATCTAGAATCACCAAGTTATGGATCCTTACATGTTCATTGACAAATTCACTTTTTACATAACCAATTGGTGAATTTGGAAAGCCTACTTAGTGGTCGCACAATGGCCAGCTGGTGAATCTGAAAATCTAGCTTATAAATCTAAGATGATAGAGCTAGAGATCCTCTCATTTACTTCAATCCTACCCTGTGGTAGATCAATAGGTCTACAATTTGGTGGAGCTAGCTACCTCTTCAAAGTGGTGGACCAAGAATCCATTAAAGTCTAGCTACCTCTTCAAAGTGGTGGAGCTAGGCGAATGCACCCCCCCCAAAGACAGTTTTTGCAGTGCATCCATTTAAGTCTAGCTCTACCATATGGTAGAGCTAGGCCAATGCATTTCTAGCTCCACCACATGGTATACCTAGTTCAAATGCAATTCTAGCTCCTTGGTTCTTGTCACGTGCGATGAGTTAGAACCCATTGAAGTCTAGACCTAGAACCTATGGAAGTCTACTGGCTCCACCCATAAAGAAGCTATCTTGATCCCCAACTCAACCACGTGGTAAAGCAAGACTTATAAATTCTAGCTCTACCATATGGAAAATCTAAAATATCTAAAATTTTAGCTTTACCATATAGTTGAGTGGTTTTGTGTTTCTCACCTCCACCTACTCTTGGAGCTCAAGGGTGGATCTCAAGGCCTACTTTCAACAACAGCTCCCTTTGTTGCAAACTGGCTCTACCAAATGGTAGAGCTAGAATAATGGGTGTATTTGGAAATCCATTTTAAATCCTCCAATTCTAGACCGAGCAAGTAGAATTGATAATTGGTATCCAAACATGATTTCCTTTTAGATTACACCAATAAACATGTGTTAAAAGAGTGAGTGTTACAATTGTAAATTCTTGTAGTGTGAAAGATTGTTGAGTCAATGTTACTTTTTTTTCTTTTAGATCCCGAAATTGAGATAGTAGCACCAAGTGAAGTAGCTACGGAATGCCACAATCAAACTATGGATGAGAGCTTCTCCCACACATTGAGTGATGTCCATCCAGAAGGTTTAAAGACAAATGTTGACAATGAAATTGGGGTACCTAAATCTCCAACAAATGAAGCAATGGGTGAGAGTTTCCAGCCTGAAGAAGAAGCTTGAAGAAGAAGTACCAAGAAGTACTGACACTGCTATCTCCAAGAAATCAGTGTTGACAATTGTGTTGGACCTGACTACTGAAACGTTGTCAACAACAACCATCTTCAATACATGAAACTATTCAAATGGATTCAAAACGATATATTGTACTAAGGCCAGGATGTATCCAATTCTTGAGGATTTTATTAAAAAATATTAATGTTGGGATCTGGTCAACAGTGAGACAGAGAGTAATGTTCTTCAAATATTGAGAATATTACAAGACAGAGCAGGAGAGATATTACCTTTTTTTGTAGTTTGGGCTCAAGAGGCTTGCGAGAAGGATAAAAGTGGTAAAATAGCTAGACCTGATAATCCAACAGTTCAGGCAATGTTCAAGCCATTGTCAAAAATCGCTTCATGTTTTAATTGTGATGCTCGTAGAACGGTTCTTATTGATGACTCTCCATACAAGGGATGTGCTTCTCCTGATAATAATTGTATATATCCTGCAAAGTTTGATGAAGAAAAGATGGTCGATAATATTCTCATTGATGAGCTGCTCCCTTACTTATTGCAGCTTGATGAGAGTGAAGATGTGCGTGAGATCATTGGCTCTAATTGCTACGGACAACCTCCAGTATCCAATGAAAATGAATACAGAGGTGTGGTAGATTTTTGGAGAAAGTGCAATTTAAATTGGTCACACAGAAGATAATCTACACTGATAGGCTACCACTATCAGAGATTATACAAAAGTTTATCGACAATCAAGAGGTATTAGCGAGACAATATGAAAACAAAAGAGAAGAGATAATAGAAATTATGGCAAAAGAACAAGTCAGTATCTATAGCATGAGGGGACCACAAGTGATTTCTTTAGCTAGAAAATTGGGTTCTACCACAACGCAGTTGAAGGCAGCCAATGCAAGGGCTTTCATAAACAAGGTGTTAAATGAGAACAATATTCTCCAACGAGATAGAAATAACTAAGGTACTACCCAACATAAATGATAATTATAACCAAATACATGATTTTATACAACAATTTTGTTGAAATTTGAGCTAAATGATGAGCTATGGTGGATCAAACACTAGAATCAACATAATTAATAAAGTGATTAAGACGTAATTAGTGAATAATTAGCAGATAGATTAATGTAGGCATGGATACTCAAAAAACCAGCAAATTCTCATTAGGGCTATGCCTCAATTTATAGAGTTTACATCAAGCATCAAATCCCATTGATTTCTCCATGATTCACTCCCAGAATATCTCCACCTTTTGCCTGATTCTCTCCACCTCTTCTCTTTTCCCTGAATATCTCCTAGAATATCTCCACACTCCTAAATTCCCTCATGCTACCCATTATTCTCTCCCAGTAGATTCTCCTAACCTTTTCACAGGTTCTTTCACAATTACATCTCCTCTTTTACAGCCTCTATCCAAGAGCTTGTTCCCACACACACCCTATTCACTTGTATATTTCAACACCTCCCCTCAAGTGAATAATCCTAGCACACCTGGACCCTGTATCAAGTTTCCCTCTTACTTGATAGCCCGCGACCAGTGCCTCAAGTCCCTAAACTCCATAGTCCTTGACACACTCTCTCTCAATGTGTCCAAGGCTACTATAAGTGCCCTCGACCTTGACTAAAGTGCTCACACATACATCTACCACTTGGCCTACATCATCGGTGGCTCAGAGGTGGTTTTACTTTATTGGGGCAGGTTACATTAGGTTGTGGGGTCTCTCTCTCTCTCTCTCTCTCAGAAAAGATGATCCGACTCCACTTCTCTTGGAGCCTCCATGAAGTTTGCCGATGTCGTTTCTTCTTCACTGGGTTTGCTGTAGCAGTCTCTCGCCACGTGTCCTGGCTTTCCACATTTGTGGCAAGTGAAGGTCCTCCCTCCTATTCTGCCTCTTCCTCGTCCTCGTCCTCGAGAGAATCATCCTCGGGTGAAGAATGCTTTTTCCTCTCCTGCTGTTAAGTCGAGCTCTTTCTTCTCTTTGCCTCTGCTCTCTTGCTCTAGTAGAGCTGCTTCTATCTCGTGTATCTTCAGTTCAGGTACATTCTTTAGTGTTACTACAATATTTTCATAATCTCCTTTGTCCACACTCTTCAAAAGTACAGCTAATGCTTCATCATCTTCTACCTTTTTGCCAATAGCTGCCAGCTGTTGCTTAATACTTTTATATTTGTTCAAGTGTGTGATTAAGGGTTCACTTTCCTTCATGTCCAATTTGTAGAATCGCATTAATAGATTTATCTTGGAATTTTTTGCTTGTGTACCAAATAATTTATTGAGTTCATCCCATGCATCTTTTGCCCACTGTATCCCTGTGATATGATGAATGATCTCATCATTTAAACTGAGTGCAATAAGCCCCAATGCTTTTTCATTCCTACTCTTCCACTCATTTTCCCCTCTCTCTGGGCATTCATCTCTCCCTTCAACTAATCCCCACATATTTTTCCTCATCAGCAAATACATGGTTTTTGTTTGCCATGTATAAAACTGTTCTCCATTAAATTTGGCTATTTCCTGTGCTGAATTCATGGTGATGTGAAGGGGGTCTTACCTCTTGATCCAAATTCAAGATTCAAGGGCAGTGTCTACCCTTTTACAACTCAATCTGGTGTTTAATAGATGATTACAATAATTTTATCAGCATAAAATCACCAAAAATTACATTAAATTGAGAGTAACCAATTTGTACGGGATGGTTGGAGTATCAAACCAACTCCGATTTGCAATCTGAAGCTTTAGGGATCTGTATCAGATACCTAATGGTTAATTTGAACCCTCAATTGCACTAAAGTATAGTGATTAGCACTGATTAATCACTGATTAGCAAATTAATGCTCTGGTTTGTGTGCAGAAAACAGAGTATGCGGGGAGCTCAGATCTGGTGCCTTCCACTTCAAATGAGCTCAAATGCTTTCAAAGGCATCAATAGCAATGAGTCTAGTAGAGGATTAAGCCAAGAAACACAAGATTTGACCAAATAATGAAAGCTTAATCTCTGTTTTACCAAAGTCACTTGCAGATTTGATGAAGAGCTTGGATCTCTCTGTAGACTTGATGAAATTGATTTCTGTCTTCACCAGCTTGCAGAGCATGCTTGAAAACCCCCGGGGCTAAGAGGAATTAGCTCAATTTGATTTGATGAGCTCAAGATCTGCAGAATACTCAGAAAAATCAGCGCTGAAGAAAACGTCGATTTCTCCTCAACGCTTTCGCGTTTTGCTGCGCCGTTTGATGAGCTTGTAGCTAGGGCTGTTCACTAGCTTGTGTTAGAAGGGCATAGCCTAATGTTGACTGTGCATGGAGAATGGAGTCCTCCACTGGCTGGGGGTGAAGGGGAAGAGTGAAAACTCACTAAAACCTGATTTTTTTTGCTAATTACTTACTAATCTTGATTAATTCACTAATGGGCTCATAAATCTGGTTGATTCTAGGCATGGCTCTGATACCATGTTGAAATTTGAGCTAAATGATGAGCTATGGTGGATCAAACACTAGAATCAACATAATTAACAAAGTGATTAAGACGTAATTAGTGAATAATTAGCAGATAGATTAATGTAGGCATGGATACTCAAAAAACCAGCAAATTCTCATTAGGGCTATGCCTCAATTTATAGAGTTTACATCAAGCATCAAATCCCATTGATTTCTCCATGATTCACTCCCAGAATATCTCCACCTTTTGCCTGATTCTCTCCACCTCTTCTCTTTTCCCAGAATATCTCCCAGAATATCTCCACACTCCTAAATTCCCTCATGCTACCCATTATTCTCTCCCAGTAGATTCTCCTAACCTTTTCACAGGTTCTTTCACAATTACATCTCCTCTTTTACAGCCTCTATCCAAGAGCTTGTTCCCACACACACCCTATTCACTTGTATATTTCAACAAATTTTGTATTCACAATGAAGAAACTTAATTTATGATGGTTTCTTGCAGATTTATTTCAAGGATATTGTTCCAAGGAGTATTCACTTAAAGAAGCCATTTGTCACAAGGATTGTATTTTTTTTGGAGGAATTTTATCTTTTTGTAATCATGAATTGACAAGAAATTTTGTCCTGTTTTTAAAGTAGTGGCAAATGTATTACTCTTCTTCAGATAATTTTATAAATGTTGGAGTGCACTCTACTATAAGGGGCCTCCTAATTTGAAAATGTATGGAAGCTTGATCTTTGTCTTATGATTTTAATTCCTACATATTTGGACTATGGTAGAGCTAGATCAATGCCTTCTAGCTCCACCTTATGGTAGAGCTAGACTTCAAAGCATTCTAGCTCCACGACATGGTAGAGCTAGACTTGAAAGCATTATAGCTCTACCATATGGTAGAGCTAGATCAATGCATTCTAGCTCTTCCACATCACCACATGGTTGAGTTGGATTTCAAACCATTCTAGTTCTACCATGGGGTCTAGCTAAAATATTTTGATATAGCTCTACCACATGCTAGAGCTAGACTTCAAATATTATTTCTAATTTTGCCATGGGATCGAGCTAGAATACTTTGATATAGCTCTATCACATGGTAGAACTAGATTTAAAAATATTCTAGCCCCACCACATGGTTGTGAGCTAGAACAGTGCATTCTTGCTCAATCACGTGGTTGATCTACATCAATGAATTCTAATTTCACCACATTCTGATACCTGCTAGCACATTTTGTTGCGTCTTTTTAGAATCAAATGGAAAGAGTCTTTGCATCTTGGGTCATTTTGTAATGCAACCAAAGTCAACATTTTGGAACAGTGTATAGTTTAATGTTAGCGTACATAGTCACATTTGTTTTATAATTGTTTAAAATCTATCTTTGCATAAGAGTAGTTGTAACATGCCTTTCCCCACATGCCCACCTTTATCATTAAGCATGCTCATTGTTTTCTAGGTCATGTGATTGATTCTAATTGGCAGAGGCGACTTCTTCGGTCACAGAGCATTAGTACGTCACATGTCCAAGAAAATCCAGAGTGTATGAAGACAGTTGGTTCAGCGCCGTCTTGACCGTCTACGGGAAATTGATGCAAGGTTGCGCTTTGTGCATCCCTCTGAGGGGCTTATCATACTGACATGGTATTTGTCAGACCCAATATGCGTACCCCTATGTAAAGAGGATGATAGGAGGGCTATTATTCTAAACCTCAATGGTTTGTTGTGCTATGTTGTCGAAACCCAATATGATGAGAAGGATCCTCCTTATAGCAACGAGTTGGTAAAATACCCAATTAACCAATATCGTTATGTCCTATGTCACAAGGATGCACATGAGTTCTTAGATTGGTGTATTCAATTCTTTTATGTTTTTATTTGGAGCGCATGTAGGAGAACTAAGCTCTCTAGAATAATTGACACAGTATTTCCACAACAAAAGCCCAAGTTTGCAGGTGTTCTCTCACAAGAGCATTGTTCAAAATCGACATGGGTTGTGCAGAATAGACAAGTTTTCTTTAAAAAGCTTGAGACCTTTTTTTGGGGTCTCCATCCTTTGTACAACAAGAAAAATACATTGATAATTGATGATAGCTACTATAAGGTGTTTAAGAATGAGCGAGGAACCTGGTTAATAGTCCCAAAATTGTACCATCAACCTTCCAAGGAAAGGTATAGTTTTTTGACAGAAGATTTAAGAAATTGGTTGTTTTTATGGCTACAGAATGAAGATCGGCAAGAGTATACATGGGATAATGCCTTTGAAGAAAAACCTAATCAATTCTCAGATGATGTGATGAAGAAATGGCTTGAAGAAGAGAAATTGGAAGTAGATAATGTTGATCTGTAGCGATTGTATATATAAGTATACCTTCACCACCTCAATTTATAAAATCTTGTTCATTTTGTCTTGTTCATTACAATGAAGCTTTAAAATTGGAGAGTGCATCCTACTCTAAGGGGACTCTCAATATACAATCTCTTGTATCAATGTTTGTAATTGGGGGTCTAGATCAATCAAATGGTATATCTTGGTTTCTTATGGACTGTAGAATGGCCAAGTGGTGGATCTAAAAATCTTTAAATCCTCCTCAATGTGTTGTAGCTCCACATGGTAGAGCTAGCTCAAAATTCTAGCTCTACCATGTGGTGGAGCTAGAAACCCTTAAAATCAAAATTACACCCCCATGATACTAGCACATTTTGTTACTCCCTTTTATAAATGAATGTAAATGGTCTTTGTAAATGGTCTCTATTATAACAAAATATAGAGGGTCTTTGTAATTTGGCCAACTTTGGGAGCAGACTATTTAATTGTGTATCTTTGCAATGCATTGAACAATTTTTAACACAATAAATAAATTCATAGATGGAGTGCATCCTAGTCTAAGGAGACTCCTCTTATGCATCCACAAAGTGCATCCTACTTTAAGGGGACTCCTTTTATCCTTTTATCTTTTGATTGTTAATGCAAAAGTTTTATTATTTCTTTAGTAGAATAAGCTTCATCAAAATGAAATCTTATAATCGTAATTTTGACAAAGTGCATCCTACTCCAAGGAGACTCTTTCTATCCTTAATAATGTTAATTTGTAGTGGTTGTGTATATAAGGATACCTTCACCATGTCAATTTTTAAAATTCTTATTCATTTAGTCTTATTCATTATAATGAAGTCTTAAATTGAAGAGTGCATCCTACTCTAAGGGGACTCTCAATATACAATCTCTTGTACCATTGTTTTTAATTGGGGGTCTAAATTGACCAAGTGGTAGAATCTGATCTTGGGTTCTTATGGACTATAGAATGGCCAAGTGGTGGATCTAAAAATCCTCTTCAATTGTAAAATATACAAGTGGTGGATCTAAAAAATCTTGAAACCTTTCTATTTCTAAGATCAAGCTAGGTCCGATCTAGCATCACTTGATAAAGCAAACCATTTTTAAATTTTTTATAGGTTGAAAAAGGTAGATTCTAGATTAAATGCATTAAATTTTTCAACATGGGAATGAGATTTTTCCCACTTTACCTGATACGGTCTTATCTGGAAAATTCTAGAATCAGTTGGCTTGGTTAGAGGCTCACTTTTTCCTATAAATAGAAGCCCTCCCCTTTGTTGAAACTTAATAGTGTTTTATGCACTGTTACTCTGCTCCTCCCAAGCCAAGAACTGTGAATTTATTAATAATTCACTAGCTTTTGACATTTCCCTCTTCCAAAGATTGGTGGCCACTCTTGTTACAAACAAGAGTTGAACCCTCAAACCATCAAGCCAAAGGAAAGCTCCAAGAAATTATGTAAGTAGAGATTCTTGTATTTTTCTTTATTGATTTTATGTTTTTCTAATGTTTATGATTGTTTGAAGTGATAAATGGATGTTATGCCTTGATCGAAAGGCTTCCCCCCTCTCTCTTCTTAGAAACAACCCTTCTTTATCCTAGTTAAGTCCTAGTTAAGTGAAAATTATTGAAATTAAACTTTTTATAATGTTTTCTCTTTTATAAGTGAATTTTGATTAGTATAGATTACTTTAAATCAATTAGAGTTAATTTTTAAGACAAAATTAAGTAGAAAAATTTAAAAAATGGTGAGCCATACAAAGGAGCTTATGGCAAAATTTTTGAAAATAAGAATTATCTTTTATTATGCTAAAAGAGTAATTCCTATCAATTCTATACTCTAAAAGTGTCATTGGGTCGTCTTGCTACTACAGATGGAGTGAATTCATTTGGGTTGCGCTCTACATCTTGGAGTACATGGCCAGTAGTTTTGGTAAATTATAATATTGCTCCTTGGCTATCAATAAAAAAAGGACATCTTCTATTGGCCTTGTTGGTCCTTGGCAAGTACAAGGCTAAGAATATGGATGTGTTCTTACAACCACTTATGGATGAGCTTCAAGTTTTATGGGATGGAATCCCCATTTATGACATGAGCAAGCCTCGAAATACACGTCAGGCACACATTAAGGGAATTTTAATGTGGACAATGCATGACTTTCCTAGCTATGGAGAGTGCTCAGGTAATGTATGTTTTCTTAATAGAAATATATATTTTCTTAATACAAATGTATGTTCTAATGAAATTTTCCCAATGATTCTTAGGGCTTGTGACTAGTGGATATCATTCTTGTCCTATTTACGAACCAATGTTTAATGCAAGGAGATCAGAAGCCTTAAAGAAGATGATATATCAAGGACATAAAATCTTTCTCCCTCAACTAAATCATGACTTAAGAGAAAGATCACTTGGATGACCACTAAGGCCAATGAAAGCAATTGGAAAGTACTATGATTAGAGGGTAGGGAACCTTACATATTTGCCATTTGGTATGACTTTCTATTCTTCATGTGACCTCCCATACTGGGATGATTTATTGATTAATCATCTCTTAGATCCCATGCACATATTCAAAAATATAGGGAGTCTAATATGGGATCATCTCATTGGGGCGAAGGATAGTAGATTTGCACGTGAAGACCTTAGGGAAGCCAACATCATGGAAAGATAATGGACAAGGGTACATGGACATGGGAGGATTGAATTACCTAAGGTCCCTTGGATCCTTACCAAAAAGGAACAGAAAAGGGTGAAGGGGGTTATTTCATCGTTTCCTACATGACACATGCATTGCCTTCGTGGTGCATTTGCAAAGAACGACAAGCTTAGTGGTGGAAAATCACATTACTGGCACACATTTCTCCAGGTAAATTCTAATTCTTTGATGATATTATACATATTTCATTACTATAACTTTCTTATGTGAGCTTGTGAAAAACTTTTTACACAACAATTTGTTGCTTGTAGTTTGTTTTACCGATGGCAATTTGTGATTGCTCAACTCTGCTAACCTCCATTCAACAATATACAAGTTGTCATCCCTTGCTCGATGGACTTCACAAAAGGAGATTCCCATTTCTTCCATTTAACAAGCCAAGCTTAACTTAATTGAAGCAGTTTGTCTTCTTGAGAAGTACTTTTCAACAAGCATCCTAACAATCCAAGTGTAACTACTAACTAGTACATGCAGTGGACGAAGTATATATAAAAGGTACTGTACATAGCCATTGGATGTTTTTCTTGCAAAGATTCATGAAAACTCTCAAAGGTTTTGTGCGGAAAAGTGCAAGACCTGAGGGGAGCGTGGCTGAGGGGTGGCTAATATAAGAGTCACTAGTGTACATTTTTGAGTTCCTCGGTCGATAAGTTTTGCATGTTGAATCATCCTGCCATGGAAAAGTGGCTTCAAAAGTATGAAAATGCAAAGGTGGAATGAAGAAATGCACGGCAAGACTTTAGGAGACAAAATAGACAACGAAACATCATGTACCCTAAGGAATTGGAGGATTTTTCTCCTTTCATGAGCCTAAGATAGCTAGGCAATGCTTAAACAAAGGCTCGAGAAGAGGTTCAAAGAGTCACTGACATCGAATGGGAGTTATCTAGAGGATGAAATGAAAAGGTATATAATTAATACTACATTACTTGTATTTGTTGTATAACTCTTTCATGCAAATAATTACTACATTCTTTATTTGTAAAAATCAAGATGATTATTATCTCACGTTGGTGTGTGTTACTTTGTAGTATTTATCATTTGGAGCATTATGGTCATACGGACGACAATTTCAAGTGTAGCGGATAGACAAAAATTGTACAACATTTGATCGTGGAGTGATGGGGCAAAGTTTGAGCAACAAAGCTGAACAAGTGCAAGTGACACAAACATCTGTATATTAGATATAGAATATTTTATCTTGATTCAAGATATTCTAAAAATAGATTTCCAACAATCAACCTTTTACATGTTCATCTTTGATGTGCAATGGTTTAAAGTGATCATGGAGGGACAAGGTGCAACTATTCGGAGAGATAGATTAGGTTTTGTGGAAGTTAACTCCACAAAATTATGGACCGATCTACGTGATACATTCGTTCTTCCACAACATTATGAACAGGTATATACAAATGATGTTATATTTATAATAATTTATTAGTTATTCTTGCATACATTTTATATATACATACAATTTATATGTATGGTCAAAAATTAAATATCAGTTCATTTTTGAACCAAATCCGGTTGACAAAAAATGGTGGTACATTATTGAAGTTGCTCCTTGTTCCAAGCAAATTTATGAAGACAAAGAGCTTATAAATGGCCCTATGGATACTTTGACAATAAGGACGACACTATCAATGACCAATCTTAAAAATGAAGAGAACGATGACGAGGATAAAGTTATACATCCTAATGACGTACTTGATCATAATGATGCAATGCAGCTTGTACAAGTTGAGAATGAACAAGGTAGTGAAGCGGATGAAATCCCAATACATGGCACCTCATTTGAAGTTTACTATGAATCAGATAATAATCATAAATTCATTGATGATGAAATGTCATTGAGTGGAGAGCTCTATATAGACATTTTTGCACATTCAGACTTGGCACAAGATGAACGAGAGGATTAAATAATTTAATTCTCAAATAATTTTATAGTTTCAAGCTTATATTCTACTTTTTCACAAATTTCTACATGCAAAAAAAATTAATTTTTTTTTCCAAATATCGACTAATACCGAGGCTAATTCTGACTCTCATATCGACTCTAATATCGAGGAAATTACTGAATTTAATACCGACTCTAATATCGAGCCCCGTAACATTCACTAAAAAGTTGGTCCTCAAAAAACTATCTGCCCAAACCGTCGAGTGATTAGCCTCGGTATGTGGCCAATATGTTATAGTGGAGGCCCTAACTATATTTCAATACTAACATAGAGAAAAGGCCAAAAATTGAGTCCAATTCCCCCTATTGCTTTCGCCAATGTTGTAGTGATTTTGAAACTTTGCCAAATCACTACAACATAATAGGGGTTGTTATGTCAAATTATTGGACCCTTATCACGTTGAAGTAATTTTGTTTTCCTGAAGCTTTTGGCAACATTATGTACCTAATGCTTCTGCCACTATTGAAGTAGTTATTTGGAAGCTTTAGAGTCTAATTCTCCCCTAATGCTTCCACCAATATTGTAGTGATTTAAAAACTTTTCCAAATCACTACAACACGATAGGGGTCATCATGGGATTCTCATCGCGTTGTAGCACTACAACCACGCGATACAGATCGTCATGTCCAATTGTTGGACCCTTATCACGTTGTAATGATTTGGCAAAGTTTTCAATTATTATTGCATTATAGTGATTTTATTTTGGAGTCTTTTAGTTACATTATGCACCTAATTCTTCTGCCAGTGTTATAGTGATTTGGAAACTTTGAAGTCTAATTCTCCCCTATTGCTTCCGCCCCCAGAGTTTCACTGACTTAATTGCTAAATCACTACAAACGAAATAGGGGTCATCATGTCCAATTGTTAGATCCTTATCATATTGTATAGTGATTTGGCAAACTTTTCCAAATTGCTATAATGTGATAGGGAATCATCATGTCCAATTGTTGGACCCACTACAATAAAAAGAGGGGTTAGTGAACGGTTATAGCGTGGCTTTTATAAAAGGATTTGGAAAAGTGTTGGGGTGTAAGCGTTGCTATTTTTTTGACGATATAACCACCGCTTTATCCCACGTTATAACCATTGCTATATCCCATGCTATTTTCGTCGCTCAGTAGCGCTGCCAAAAAAATTAACGTCGCTATTTTTGTTGCTTAATGATGCTGTAAAAAACATCAGGGTCACTATTTTCTACACTCAACGTTGTTATTTTTGTCGCTCAGTGACGCTAATAAAAAATGCGAGCATCGCTATTTTCGTTGCTGCTCAGTGTGGCTTTTTTTTTTTTGGAGCACATTGGGTAACTACTGCACCAATCTGCCCCAAAAACATTTTAATTCAATGTATTAAAAATAGTTCTAATTTGTACAAACAGACATATCGACATATTAAAATACAAAATGAAACATAGTAACTCGCAAAATCCTAATTATATTAAATCCCAAACGCTAGAAAAGGCCAGTTACATCCAAAATACCATAACAGGCAAGTTACATCGAGTATGAAGTTACAAAACATTAAACATAATAGGCCAGTCTCTACTCATCCTCCTCCTCATCTTCCTCCTCCTCCTCCTCCTCCTCATCTTCCTCTTCCTCCTCCTCATCTTCCTCCTCATCTTCCTCTTCCTCCTCCTCATCCTCCTCGTCCTTCTCACCTGTTGCTTCTTCATCATCTTCCTGTATCACAGAAGATCAAGTTATGTTAAAACACAAACTAGTTAAATTTAAAAAAGCTGATAAAAACCTAAATAATATAACCTTACAGCAGCAGGCATAGCTTCATAGTTCAGTGCGACACCTTGTTGTCGCAACTGTTAAAATGTGGTGGAGATCCCGTAATGTCGTACTCCAAGAAGGAGATCAGACCACCACATTTTTGTAGTATGTTAAACATACATTTAAAAAAGAACAATTTATATAATATTTAATTCTTTGAAAACCATAGTTTTGAATACAAAATGTTAAGAGTTTAAATACTTACAAGCTAAGTGAGGACAGATGGCCTTCCACCCGATCCAAGATGAGAATCCCCTCTTTTATGCATGCGTACTCGGGCTGCTTCTATTTGTTGCTTGAATAGATTGAGATTTTCCCAGTACACCTTTTTGGCATTCTTCCAATCCTTTTCTAATTCTTTTGGTGGCTTGAAGCCACCATGCTTGATGGCCTTTGAAATCAATAATTTCCTATGACTTACATGACCTCGCATACGATCCAGCATCTTAAGGTTATTAAATTGTAAGTTGGGGTGGGGCACATGAAACTCTATCTTCAATACTTGCAGAATGTATTGCTTCTTGCGTTGTCTTGAGTTCTCCAGTCAATGCCCCAAATGTTTCTAAACTCAATATTTATAACGTGATGCATGCGTGCTATAACTTGCTTCCCCTTTCTATCCTCAATGATTGACCCATCTATCCTCCTCACATGGTAAGGAAGCGTTGTTGGGTCGTAGGCATTTAGATCCATCACCTCATGTGAGAGACGTAGAGACGCTCCATGTCGTCCGGATCATCAAACGATGGACACTAAAGGATGGCGTGTTGGTCTTCTCTCGACTCTGGATCATCTCCCTCCATGTCTACATTATAAAAACGAGGCATGCTCAAACTTAAATAAGACAAGAATGCATTATAAATCTTATACCTTATGCATGCTCAAACTTAGAACTCTTATAGTACTCATGTGATATTAGAACTTTATTAAGGCCTTCTGGAATACTGCTTAGACAAACAGGGTGGATAATGCCCCTTTCGGATGATAGCTTCTGAGGACTTTCCACATGCTCCCCACTATTAAAGCCAAAGGCAACTTATCTTTTACAAGAGAAGGATAGTGAAAATATCGAGGGCTCCCCCTCCTCTATAACCACCTATTTGCGGATAACCACTCCTAACTTGACTTAAGCAACATTCTAAAATGCCTACAATAATGCCCCATATCTCTATGGCGTTATTCTCTACGCCCAAGAGAATAGAAAAATTGAAACCCCGGCACCTAAGGGTGTAAAGCAAATAAATGCAAGGAATAAGGAAATTGGAGAGTACCTCAAGAGGTGGAATGATACTGGAGTCGTTCTATATGTAAAAGGAGGGCACAACAAGCAAGACCTAAAAAACAATCATGCAAAAAACAAATTAACACATTTATGAGCTTAAAAAACATAACATGCAAAAACAAAAACACATTTATGAGCTTAGAAAACATAACATGCATTGAGATTAATGCATTAAGATTAATCTTATGCATTAATCTTTATACATTAACCTTATGCAGCATATGATATCATCATAAAATCGTGTATACCTATCTTTTTCATGGTGATCATTGAAAAACATAGCTATTTCCCCTTGTTTTTACATCAACATGCAATGTTGTCCGGATTGTTTTGACTCCATCAAATCTTGCATATTCTGTTCTTTCTTTCCATAAGGCTTTGACAATGGTAATCCAACATGAGAAACATCTTTTGGGTTCTTTTGAGGTGTTTTCTTCATATTTTGAGTGTTTCCATTGGAAGTTCCCACCTCAAATACAACATTTCCATGTTGACTAAGCCCATAAGATGATGGATTTGGGAATGATCTTTGTGGTTGTGACCAGCCTCTTGTCTTTTCAAGTGTCAATCTTTTTCACACACATTTGTACTTCATTTATCCCATCACCAAGCTTGAAACCCTCATTCATACCATTGAACATTTTCTCCATGAAAACCTTGCTTTGTTGCATATGCTCATTGTTTTACCTCAAAAGCTCACTATTTTGGAAGTAAATATCCCTTTGTGCATCCTTCATAGCTTTAGTGATAGTAACCTTTAGCATATCCAAAGTAATGTGCTCCAAAGAAACTTGTGCACTTCCATTTGTGTGCCTTGACATGCCCTCATTCACTATGTGATCACTCATGTCATGTAAAGGCATTCCCTCTTGTTCAGGATCACCCATGGTAACAAATTAGGGTTTTTGGTGCTACCGATGTCAAATTTTACTGATTAAAGGCTTGCCACATTCATCTCAATGAGAGGAACACTCTGAACACTCCTAACACCCTGAATCACCACTTTGATCACCCCTATACCTCTTTGTTTTGACTTTTAGCTGAAAGTCAACTATGTGAGGTTGACCACCCAAATGGTAACAGAATTGGGAGCTTGTTAGCTCACTTGGAAGCTAGTGATCCTTGTATATCTTGTCCCTACCTATCTGAACTACACTTGGGAAACTTGTCTAGTTCTACATATTCATTTCAAAACAAGATGAAATCATTGGGACATGCATGGATGCAATTGTAGTCCATTCTTAAGCTCCGTAAGATTTTTTTAGCCTCGTCTCTTGAAGATGGCATCTTATTTCTCTCTGGTAAAATAGTCTCCTTTAATAGCCTACAAAGACATTGACCATCATGGTAGGAACACACCATTGTTTCAAATTACTTAGATAGGAGTACGAAATACATACCTAAAAATTTGAATAACACTCTTATCACTCCACTCATAAATGGATTGTAGATTCAATAATGTAAGGTAGGTTTTAAGCTTTGATATTCAAGATCCATCATACAATTGAGTGTCAGCCGTGCTGCTTTCAATGCTTCTTCAATTATTGGGTCAGGTTGTCCACCGTGGTCTTCAAATAGAGCATTGATCATTTTGTCCATTTCTAGCA
Organism: Cibotium barometz; assembly: GCF_041138505.1. Classification (NCBI taxonomy): domain Eukaryota; kingdom Viridiplantae; phylum Streptophyta; class Polypodiopsida; order Cyatheales; family Cibotiaceae; genus Cibotium; species Cibotium barometz. The sequence goes on from NC_141064.1 coordinate 48,326,241, forward strand.
CATTATGTGCATATTGTGGTTCTTCTTCTACGTTGGCATCTGCATCACTTTCCTTATTATCTTGTTGATGTAATATGTTAACATATTTATCAAGATGGGGTATATTTGTAGATGGTGTTGTTCTAGTGCGCCTTCGAGTTGTAGGCCCTAAGATGTTGTACTCCTCCATATCATTACCAAATTCCTATAAAAGTAAAATTGAGTCTTAAGCACACACACACATGCATAGTATAACATGAACATACACACATGCATAAACACAAACACATATACACAAACACACAAACACACGTACATACACACACACACACGCACAAACACACAAACACACGTAATTACACACACACACACGTGTGTGCATAAGCACATACATAAACACACATAAACACACACACACACACACACACATTTACATACACACACATGCGCATGCATAAACACACATAAACATGCACAAAAACACACATATTTATGATAAACTCATAGATAAGTTATGTCGCTCCACTATTTGATCTATCAGCACTGGATCAAATCGTCCCCATGATCTCAAACATGTCATAGTGTCATTCGTCTCACTCCCTCCTCACGGTCCACTTGCATACAAGGGCAAATGTTTCTTTAAGAAAGATAGGCATCACGCCCAACCTCACGCTCTTTGCTTAGATGATGAGGATGTGGGCAAGATGAATTTGAAGAGTGAGTGTGAAAGGGCCAAAGGGAGGGAGAGAGAGAGAGAGAGAGAGAGAGAGAGAGAGAGAGAGAGAGAGAGAGAGAGAGAGAGAATAATCAAAGATAGATATTTGATGTTCAAAGATTTAGAGTGCATTTTCATGTAAAATTTCATGTCCATATGTACCAAGACTTATACCAAGTCGGCTAAATTTTGTGAAATTGTTGGGGATCGGTATTAGGGTTGGTATATGCACGCTCCTGGAGCATGGTATGAGAAGATTCATGCATACTTGGTTGCAAATGATTTTTGCAACAGTCCAACAGAGAGTACCCTCTATGTAAAGAGGAGTAAGGACACATTTTGGTCATCATTATATATGTTGATGACATGCTGCTCATGAGACTTGATATAGATCAGATTTCAGCCTTTAAGGCTGATTTGCAGTCATCGTTTTTGAGATGTCAGATTTGGGGCATTTGCATTATTATTTAGGGATTCAGTTTATGTAGCGCAATGATGCAATTGTTATGCTACAGTCTAAATATATACAGAAGCTATTGAAGAGGTTTAATCTTGAAGACTCTAAACCTATGGCTACACCTATGGAGACAGGTACTCGACTTAGTCTTCAAGATGCAGGAGACTCTTTTGATGCTAGTTTGTATCAGTAGGCTATTAGATCCCTTCTTTATGTATGCAACACGAGGCCAGATATACAGTATGCGGTCTCACAGTTGAGAAAATTTATGCATAGCCCAGGTACGAAGCATTGGCAGGCTGTCAAGTGGGTTTTTCGCTATTTGCAGGGCACTCAGTATTTTGGATTGTTTTATCTAAAGGGGGGTGAGTCACTACTGTATGCTTTTAGTGATTCAGATTAGGCTCGATATTATGACACACGAGTGTCCACTAGTGGGTTTTGCTTTCACCTTGGTGATTCATGTATATCATGGCTCAGTAAGCAAAGCCTATAGAGGCCACTTCCAGCTGTGAAGCTGCTGAGTACAGGGCAGCTAGTCAATAGTTGCCTCGGTATCTGAGTCGATATTAGAGTCGATATTAGGGTCGGTAATACCAACTCTGATACTGAGGCAAATACTGACTCTGCTCATATACATTACCCGAGGTTAATTCTGCCTGTGATACTATCCAAAATACCAACTTTAGAAAAATTTTAAAAACCCGCGGCGGCGGTATAACGCTCGTTGTATGGTGAGTTTTAGGTTGTTTTCTCGTAAGCCACACTTCTCCCCCCCGCCCACCCTTTCTCTCTCTCTCTCTCTCTCTCTCTCTCTCTCTCTCTCTCTCTCCCTTTCTTTTTTTCTTTCCCTCTTCTGCTCTCTGTCTCTCTCCAACCTTCTCTACCTTCGTTTCTCTTTGCAAAAACTGATATTTTTGGGCATATGTGTTTTTTTTTGTTTTGTAGGTTTGTTGTCTTTTTTTTGTTTCCACTCCCCAAAGGTAAGACTCGCTCACTCTCTTTGCACTCTCATTCATTTCACTCTCTACCTCTCTCTCCACTCTAATGAAGGAGGCTTTGGTTTTGCTAGTCTTTTTTGTGTATGGTTTTGCAGGTTTTTGCTTTCTCCCACTTCCTCTCTTTCCACTATCCAAAGGTAAGAGTCTCTCCCTCTTTTTCCACTTTCCTTGGCATCTCACTCTTCTCTACCTCTCTCTCCACTCTAGTGAATTTGTATTTGGTTTTGCTAAGCTTTTTATGTGTATGGTTTTATAGGTTTTTGCTTCCTCTCTCTCTCTCCACTCTCCAAGGTATGCTCTTTTTTTTTTCAAGTTTCTTATTTTTGGGCATAGCCATAGCCTCAGCCATATATTCCCATGGCCTAAACATAGAGGCATGGCTTTATGCATGCATGCATGTCCATGGCTCTATGCATGCATAGAACCTAAGATGCATGCATGTCCATGGCTCTATACATGCATAGAGCCTAATAATGTAGGCATGAATTACCGTGGCTCTATGCATGGATAGAGGCATATGCATCCATGATTGATCTATGCATGCACAGAACCATATGCATGCATGATTTTTCTATGCATGCATAGAACCTAAGAATGGAGGCATGGATGCCCATGGCTCTATGCATGCATAGAACCATGGACCATGGATATCTTAGCCTCCATTCTTAGATTGTATGCCCATAGGCATGGATGCATGCATGCATGAAGCCTAATCACGTGTCTAAGCCACAAACATGTCTACTAATCACATGTGATTTTGTCTAGATCATATGGCTATCCCTCTCACTTTTATCGGGCATTTATGGCTCGCATGACTCTCGTGCAACAGCATAGAGTAGCTTCTGAACTTGTAGTCTCTCTTTCTTGCTCCACTTCTCAAGCTTCGGCCTCTAGGTCGGAAGCGTCTGTCTCTTACTCAATGATGGAGAGATTGAGAGCAGAGGTCATGGGGATGTTGTGGTGACAGTGATGCCATGTCTCCCCCCCCACACGGCGACCTTCTCGGTCTCGTGGATTCCATGTCTCCACATCCGTACAAAACACACCCCAGGCTACACCTTCTTGGCGGTTCTGCAAGCCCATCTACAACTTCCCCATCTATTAAGGTTACACCCACCCGCACCCCTTCTTGCACTCCGCATAGAGAGATCCCACAGGACTTCTCATATCTTGTGGAGGATGATGAGGGGGACATCATCCAAAATGAGGACCAGAAGAAGGTTTTGGGCCGAATGCATGATTTGACAGCCTTGGCCTTTTGCCATAATGTCATGCTCCCCTAGAGGCAAGATAAAGGGAGAAAGCATTATGTGATATCCATGCTTCACCACCAAGAGTTTCACGTACCCTCCCCTGGAGAAGGCAAGATAAGGGGAGAAAGCATTATGTGATATCCATGCTTCACCAAGAGTTTCACGTACCCTCCATGTGGGTGACCTTTTCTCCACATCCTACATGAACCAAAGGATGAGGGATTTCATGAGCCATTGTCGATCTGAGGCTCGTGATGCTTATAGGGAGGGAAAAGAGAAGCTAGATTAGATAGACAAAGAAGCTAGATTAGATAGACAAAGAAGAGTGGAAGATTATCAAGAGGGAGTTTAGACACGAGCCCAAAAAATGGAAGCAACAACTTGACAAAGCACGCTTAGAGGCAGGATCCTCTTCTCACCTTGGTAGTGGTAGTTGGGCAAGCTTTAACGAGGATTTCATAAGTATTTTCAACTTGTATGCTAAGTTTTTTTTACATGGCATAGTAACATGTATTAATATCTTTCTTTGTGTATCTTGTAGTTTGAGTATATTGGGCATGAGGCCACTCCTCGCATGAGAGAGGTTATGGTAGGAGGAAAGGCATAAAGTGCCTCATCACCAAGCTCCTCAATTGTGAGATGAGGAGGTACATAGTCTCTTTCTCTATCTCTTTATCTTATGATGTCATCGATGTAGTCTCTTGTTCTTCCTCTCAAGTCGTAGCTTGTTTTTGTTATGTAGGAGGATATTATCGGACCCTTGGAAGCCGATGAAATCACTTCTGATGAAGACAACCAAGAAGAAAAAGCGGGGGAGCAAGGGCAAGATATGGGACATCAGCAAGAGGAGGATGCTAGTGACAAGGAAGATTAGTGTTAGCCAGGTCATGTGTTTAGTGTCAGTCGGGTCATTTTGATGATTTTATTTCGGTTGAATAATCTTTTTTCTTGCAAGTTCCTATTTTCTCTACTTTCCTATTTTATTTGGGTTGAAAAATCAAATCTATGGGTCTAGGAAGATGGAGGCAACATTTAAAATCTTGAAAGTTTCAAGAGATGTAGGATTTTAACAAAATGGCAAAGACCAAAAGACAAAGGGGGTGGCAAACCATTCTGCATAAACCACCAAACCACCCTTTTTTTTCAAAAGTGGTTTTCCAAATTCTTAGACTGTCTATCCGACGGTATGGATGAATTCAATTATTGAAGGAGGTTTGAGCCCAATCATCTAACTTCTAAACCATTGTTATAGAGGAAAAAATCCATAGTAGTGGAGGATGGAAAAAGTTCCATAAATAAATTTTGGAGAAGAAATGCTAAACGTTGTAGGCTGAATTTCTTTTTGGATTAAAAAAAGGATTAATCAAAGTGAGTAAAACCAAGATTACAAGTGGACAAATGAGTCAATTTAATTTTCACTTATCTCCTTACCATTCATGGGCAACGATGACAGCCATAAAACGCATAGAATGGATTTCTTCTACAGTCGGGCTACATGGGTTTTTACAGCGAGAGGTTGTCGCTTCTTTTAAAGGTTTTTCAAGCTTTAAAAGCTTAATATTATAATATTTTAAAAAAATTAACATTATAAGCTTACAAAAAGCTTATAATTATTATAATCTTATACAAGCTTATCTTCAAAAGCTCTAAAAGGTCTCAAAAAAAAAAGAAGGGGAGCTCAACCAAAAGAAAATTTCAAGTTTGCTAAAAATTTACAAAAAATGTACAAAAATGTTTATGTTCATTCGTTTCAAAAAAATTAGAAGGCCTCTTGTAACCAAAATTTTGAGTTAATTTGGATTCTGATTGAAAAATGATGTAATGAGAATGTAATGTGGATGTGTATGTGGAAGAATGAATGTGGATGTGTATGTATGAATGTGGATGTGTACGTGGAAGAATGAATGCGGCGGATGTGTATGTGGAAGAATGGATGTGGATGTGTATGTGGAAGAATGGATGTGGATGTGTATGTGAAAGGATGTGATATCGATGTGCGTGAATGAATGAGATGTGATGTGATGTGAATCGGGATAAGAATGAATGAGATGAGATGTGATGTAAATTGAGATAGATGTGAATGAGGTGTGATGGGATGTGAATATGGGTTGATGTTTGTGGATGAGATGTGAATATGGGTTGATGCGAGTGGATGAGATGTGAATATGGGTTGATGTGATTGGATGAGATGTGAATATGGGTTGATGTGAGTGGATGAGATGTGATGAGAATAAATGAGGAAAGATGTGGTGAGATGGAAAATGATGTGATTGGATGAGAATGGGTATACATATGAATTGGACATGGATTAAGTAATTGTGGACAGATGTGGAACAATGTGAAAGACAAAAGTTCATTATAGGAACTGTATTTATGACCTATTTTTAAATGACTGTTTTATGTCAAAAATGTTGGGGAAGCATTTTGACCGTCTTGTGCATGAGGTCGTGGTGGTGACCTTACTGATAAAGTTGCAAGAGCTAATAGAGAGACAACGAAGGACGTCTCGTCTTGTGAATGAGGTCATGGTGGTGACCTTACTGATAAAGTTGCAAGAGCTGACAGAGAGACAACGGAGGACGTCTCGTGTAGTAGCAAGGTCGCCGGTCGAGGTCTTTCGGCACCAGCCTCAGTTAGATTTAAATGGTGAGCTTCCGGTACGGTGGATGAGGAACCAAGGAAACGGCCTATGAGTGAAGTGCTAGGTCACCTGTGAAGGATCCTAGAGGGTACTGACCATACGATGCTCGGGCTCGGGTCACCGAAGATACCCACACGTGCATCGTGGAAGATATTGGAACAAGGAGTAAGAGTTGTTTTCTAAAAAACCGGGCATGGATCTGGTTGATTGACCTTGGTGGTCCTCAACGGATGAGTCCGTGGCTCTTTTATATGGATATGTTAGTTGATCTTGCTGATCTTCAATGGAGATTCCATCTTGATTATTATAAGTGATTATATTATCGGTTACTATGAGCTAGGAACTATCGAAAAGGCCGCTGAGTGGACAGGTGGTGAGCGTTCTGGTTGCCATAGATACACCAATGAAGGAATGATTGAAAATAAGGATTCAACCAGAGATTTTTAGGATTATGATCAGTGACACTATGGTTTCATTAAATGATTGTTTTAAAGATAGCTATGAAAAAAGCAATTTCATATTGGTGGGTGTGTAAGTGGTGAGACTGGCATTAAATTTGCATGAATATCCAATTAGGGGGCCTGAGAACTCTTTTCCCTGGTACTCGGGACAAAACCTAACCAAATTCCTAATTGGATCCCATCACTACAATGGTTGGGCAGTTGGCTAACCCATGGGACTAGATGGGGTTAGGCTGGACTGATGGATCCATAAAATGAGACTCAATTCTGTTATAGTACGATAGATGAAGTAAATCCCCGATAGTAATTGCTCTATGGAAAAAGAATCAACCGATGTGCCTCTCGATGGAAAAAAAAGTGTTGGTTTCTATGATCCAAGTGGAAGTTTCTTCCTTGATCTGACCAAGTGACTCACAGGTTCGATTGGATCAGTTTGGTCAGTAATATGACCCTGACTATGTTAGAGTACAAATATCCTGGTGGACTCGCTCGTGCTTTCCGATAGGGAGAAGTTTTTTTTGGGTTCGGTTTTTGAAGAACCAAGGGATTAGTCTCTTGTCCGGATATCCATGGGTGAGGCCCTGAGTGAGGGATCCTGCCCCACGTAAGAAGTGCTACTTCCGCTGCTAGCATCCCCCAAATCCGTTGCGCACAGAGGGGCCAGTGATGATCTTTCAGGTGGTATCAGAGAGAATTGACTAAAGTGGATCAATTGAGAAGCCAAAAATGTCAAAAATTTATGAAGAAGCAATAAAAGGTTGTAATTGTATGATAAAATTCAAACAAATTGTTAATCAGACTGAAATTCATAAATTAGTAATTGGGTCTTAAGATGGAAGTACCGCAATTGCATGGAATCCCTGACTTGCTTGAGGCCTAGACATGATGGTTACCTTATTATTCCAAGGATCGTTACTACCCGTATATACCGAGGGTATAACTGTAGCTCTTTACTAGAAGTATATACAAGTAAATCTAAGACTTGAAATTATAAGCATGAATGCTATCCAGATGATGAATTTAAATGTGGTTGCTATGATTTTAAAATTTTGGTTGAGAATTGATGAGTTGATTTGGATTCTGATAGAATGTAATGTGGATGTGTATGTGGAAGAATGAATGTGGATGTGTATGTATGAATGTGGATGTGTATGTGGAAGAATGGATGCGGATGTGTATGTGGAAGAATGGATGTGGATGATATGTGGAAGAATGGATGTGGATGTGTATGTGAAAGGATGTGATATCAATGTGAGTGAATGAATGAGATGTGATGTGATGTGAATCGGGATGTGAATGAATGAGATGTGATGTCATGCAAATCGGATGTAAATGTATGATATGGGATGTGAATGGATGAGATATGATGTGATGTGAATCGGGATAATAATGAATGAGATGAGATGTGAAATGAATGAGATGAGATGTGATGTAAATTGAGATAGATGTGAAATGAATGAGGTGTGATGGGATGTGAATATGGGTTGATGCGAGTGGATGAGATGAGATGTGAAATAAATGAGATGAGATGTGATGTAAATTGAGATAGATGTGAAATGAATGAGGTATGATGGGATGTGAATATGGGTTGATGCGAGTGGATGAGATGAGATGTGATGAGAATAAATGAGGAAAGATGTGATGCGAGTGGATGAGATGTGATGAGAATAAATAAGGAAAGATGTGATGCGAGTGGATGAGATGTGATGAGAATAAATGAGGAAAGATGTGATCAGATGGAAAATGAGGAAAGATGTGATGAGATGGAAAATGATGTGATTGGATGAGAATGGATGAGGAAAGATGTGATGAGATGGAAAATGATGTGATTGGATGATGATGTGATTGGATGAGAATAGGTATACATATGAATTGGATATGGATTAAGTAATGTGGACGGATGTGGAACAATGTGAAAGACGAAAGTTCATTATAGAACTGTATTTATGACCTGTTTTTAAATGATTGTTTTATGTCAAAAATGCTAGGGAAACATTTTGATTGTCTTGTGAATGAGGTCGTGGTGGTGACCTAACTGATAAAGTTACAACAGCTGACGAAGAGTCAAGAGAGGACGTCTCGCGTAGCAAGGTCGGCCGAGGTCTTGACCAGCCTTCTGGTATGGTGGATGAGGGACCAAGGAAGCGGCCTATGAGTGAAACGCTAGGTCACCTGCAAAGGATCCTAGAGGGTGCTGACCATACGCTGCTCAGGCTCTGGGTCGCCAAAGATACCCACACGTGCGTCATGGAAGATATTGGAACAAGGAGTAAGAGTTGTTTTCTAAAAGCCGGCATGGATTTGGTTGATTGACCTGCTGGTCCTCAACGGATGAGTCCATGGCTCTTTTATATGGATCTGTTGGTTGATCTTGTTGATCTTCAATGGAGATTCCATCTTGATTTTTATAAGTGATTATATTGTTGGTTACTATATGAGCTAGGAACTATCAAAAAGGCCCCTGAGTGGACAGGTGGTGAGCGTTCTGGTTACCAATGATGCCATAGATACACTGATGAAGGAATGATTGGAAATAAGGATTCAACCGGAGATTTTAAGGATTATGATCAGTGACACTATGGTTTCATTAAATGATTGTTTTAAAGATAGCTGAATCTGTGAAAAAGGTAATTTCATATTGGGTGTGAGTGGTTGGCGTTAAATTTGCATGAATATCCGGCTAGGGGGCCTCGGAACTCTTTTCATTGGTACCCAGGACAAAACCTAACCAAATTCCTAATTGGATCCCATCACTACAGTGGGTGGTTGGCTAACCCATGGGACTAGATGGGGTTATGCTGGACTGATGGATCCGTAAAATGAGACTCAATTCTATTATAGTACGATAGATAAAGTAAATCCCGGCGGTCGGATAGTAATTGTTCTATGGAAAAAGAATCAATGGATGTGCCTCTCGATGGGGAAAAAAGCGTTGGTTTCTATGATCCAAGTGCAAGTTTTTTCCTTGATCTGACCAAGTGACTCACAGGTTCGGTCAGATCAGTTTGGTCAGTAATGACCCTGACTACGTTAGAGTACAAATATCCTAGTGGACTCGCCCGTGCTTTTCGGTAGGGGGAAGGCTTTCTAGGTTCGGTTTTTGAAGAACCAAGGGATTAGTCTCTTGTCCGGATATCAGTGGTGGGCGAGGCCCCGAGTAAGGGATCCCATCCCGCACAAGGAGTGCTACCTCCACTGCTAGCACCCCGAATTCGTTGCACGGAGGGGACAGGGATCTTTCATTATTCTACTAGCTTGACTTTCTTGGACAAAACTTACCATTACACCACAATCATATGTGATTCTCTTGGAGTCCACACGTTGAGTGTGAAAATGTCAACCTTTTGACCACATTGCATTATGTAGTTTATGCTACAAACCAATCAAAAATCTTTAATATAGCTTTTATGTAAGCAATTTAGTATTCAACATTATATATCTTAGCAAAACATCTTTACTTACATGGTAGTCTCATCCCCTTACATACTCCCATTATTTTATGGTAATCTCCTCTCCCATCCTTTTGCCTTGCTTTAGGGCATCTCTAAGCCATTCAATATTGCAATCCTTTGGAATAGCCTTTAGGTTGAGTGGGCATGCCATGTGCCTTTTTGTTGATCTCTTAAATGCTCTTCTCTCCTCTATCCTTATCTTTCTTGCATCTTCATATTTCTCAAACCACTTTTCCATCATAGAAGTGTTAATAAGACAAGATGTAATGACCTTTTTGTGCGTGGACCCATCTTCATATTTCTCAAACCACTTTTCCATCATAGAAGTGTTAATAAGACAAAATGTAATGACCTTTTTGTGCATGGACCCATCCATGTTTTGAATGTGTTCTTTTCCATGTGGCACATGTGACACCATTCGTTCATCCTCATCTTATGCATGAATCTAGACATAGATGGATCAATTTCTTTCAAACATTCAGAGATGTATACGATGGATTCTTACACCAACCATCCCTCTGCCATGCTTCCTTCTAGCCTTGCCCTTTGCCTCACAAATCCTTGCAAGGTTTTCATGAAGCATTTAAGAAAGAACATCCACTGGCTATGAACAACATCACATATAGCCACCTCATCCACCCAATATACTAGAAGGTACAATTGACTTGTGAGTATGCTTCTTGGAAAGCTTTCTTCAATCATACACAGTGTCTCAATTGACTCAACTCTAGCCTTCTCAATGGAATCTTGATGAATCTCCTTTTACACTATCCACCTATTCAACGAAGGGAAAAATGATAAATTAAAGAAGAATAGATAATTTCAAAGCTATAGTTTTGATTGGAATTCACCATGCTAGTCCACCTAATTTATAGATGGCATTCCAAGCTTTCTCTTCTCCACATCCACTAATTATTGATATTGGAAGTATGAACTAGTGAAATCAATTTTTGAACGCAATAATATAGAGTCCACAACATAACATAAATTGAGGAGTGCCCAAAAAATAGATATAGTTATGTATGTACTTGCATCATCATGTGCTAATAAAGTGATTTGAGACCATACAATTGATACTCACCCTTTTTTTTTTAATGCACACTTTAATGAGTGCATCACACCAGTTAGTGTATGAAAAGATGAAATTTGATTCTTGACATTCTTTTCGTCTTGCCTTGTGAACCACCTTGTCTCATTGACTACATTTTTCCATGCATTTTCCATGCGTCCGATATCCTTTAGGTCATTCCTTATTGCATGGATGTCTTTTTTACCACTTGGATGGTCCCAAATAATTAATGCCACATAATTAAAAAATGTGCATTGGGGATCCAAAAGATGATTTATTCTTAACTCTATCCAATATGGTAGTCAATAGAAGATTAAGTACCTTTTCATCCCTGCCGCCGGAGTCACCCTCCATCTCTCATCCCACTCTCCATCTCTCCACCTTCCCTCCAATGGCATTGTAGGAGGTAAATGCCACATGGCTTCCCACTCTACATCTCTAATCACAATCGGAGAAACCTCTGATGGAGCATAATTAGGGTGGTTTAGAGAAAGAAATCGATGATGTTCATATTACACCAGTTTCTTTAGTGCATGTGCTTGTTTGGATACAAGTGATAGACCACAAATTGGACATGCATTATATCCTCAAGTTGTGATGCCTACAAAATTAGCATGTAAGAATTGAAAGTTAATAGACATTATAATACATTAGAGTTGTAAATGAATCATTTGTGCATGCTTAAATAAAAATCAATTTATAAGTATGATGTACTTGAGCACTCCGTATAGCCCAGATCATGCATAGTCCACATCAAGATACCCTTGACCATTACATTTCAACATGAAATTGGAAAGGAAACATCATGCACCCTTATGCCTCTCCATAATTGCTCAAGCTCATCAATCAAGGGCTCGAGGTATACATCCATATTCTTTACCTTGTGCTTCGTGGTGGGCACACAAGAAGCGCAAGCATCACATGATGTTAATCTAAACATACTACCTTGCGCATAAGAGAGGGAAAGAAGAAGAGAAAGAAACCATGCAAGGGTCAATTTGGAGAATAGCACTTAGCCAACCATAATGAGGGTTAACTCCCCTATTATGTGAGGCTGTTAGGGGCTCACTCCACCACCACTTGTGTCACCCAAGTGGAGATTCATAGGCTAGGTGAAGAACAAAGAAGAAAGGAGCTATGGAAAGCTCTACCTTCACTCAATGCCAAAATGCATGCAAGAGGAACCTTGAGAGAAGGGAAGGGAGAAGAGGAGCTAGAGTAACACCATCCCTATCATGCATACACAACAATCAAGCAAGCAAGCATATATAACACAAAGCGTGCAACCACAATTGAGAGAGAGAGAGAGAGAGAGAGAGAGAGAGAGAGAGAGAGAGAGAGATACTCATTTTAGACAAATGGAATTTTCCCTTTTCATATTCCATAAAATTTCTTATATACATGATCTCATTTCTTACAATGGCCAGCTGCCCATTTACAATCACGGGCCCAAGACTAGCTTTCTAGCTCTATGTACATCTGGCTCATTCCTATAACCACTGCATTACACAATTTGTAAGCTAGATCATCCCATATCTCTTTTATCAATAAGCACTTTTCACAATTACAAAAGGATAAGTTACAAGAAGCGTGACCACGCATGAAAAATGATAACCAAAGTGGTTAACATACCCCCTCCCTAATTCACGTCCATCCTCCTCAGAGCTAGCAAAGGATCTAACGGTAGTAGATCGAGTAGGTCCGAACAAAGCTGCATCTTGCAAGGTTGGATGTGGGGGGGGATCAATGGAAGACATGGTAGCTTGTCCAGAAGGTTGTCTCCATCATATCCTCAAAGGTTTGGAGGTGCCAGGGGCAAGCATCCATTGGATACACTTGTAGTTAGCCAAATAGTTGCTTCAATGTTGGCCTCTTGTTGATGTCAAAGGCCAAGCCTTGAGTGTCTTCATGGTAATGGCTCCAATCTGAGAAGGTCTTCAATAGCATGATGATCAGATTGAAGAATCTGATTATGGCGACCACAACAGGATCTAGTGCCTGATCATATATGCCAAATGAACTCATGTAGGTGCTTGAGCATGCATGGGCTTTGGTGCATGGTTTCTGTGGCATCAGAGGAGCGAACCATAGGAAATTGTAGAGGAGTTTAGGGTTCTTGACCTGGCCTGCTCCTCATGGAAAAGATTTCATGCCCATCGACGACTTATCAGTAGATACTCGGGGCTGATTTGGATTGGTGTGGCACCTTACAGTATTGGTCCTAGATGTAAGGTTTGAGGAACAAGTGGCTTGTGCTTTGGTGACTTCTAGGTGCGTTTCTTTGTGATGGAGTGCCTCCTCTACAACCTCATGGTAGCACTGGAAGTCAAGGTTGGTTTGGTTGAGTTCAGCTCTTTGTTGTTGGTAGTCATGTGTTGTGGCATGGGTGAGGGAGAGGGAGAGGTCATTGTGGGCTCGTTGTGCTGCCTCATGTACTGCCTATAGTTGGTTCCAAAGCTCGAAATGGGAGAAGAGCGTATTTTTTGGTATCTTCTCCTTTTGACCTAGGGCTTGCTAGAGATGGATGTTGTTAAGGGTGCCGTATAAATATCCTTTGAATTTTGCCTCTCTTGTGCCTTCTCAAGCAACATCTGTTACTGCACCACTGTAGCAATGTCTTGGTGTCAATAGATGCAGTCCGTCATCCAAGTGATGATTTCTCAGACCATGCATGAGAAGCCCTGGGTGAAGTCTAGCACTTCCCCATGTGACGCTTTGAGAGTATGCTCCACGGGATCTAAAGCTTCCAATGCGTGCCCAGCAGAGGGTTTCTATAGTATTGCGGTGTGATGAGGTGGGAGATGAGGGGCCATCTTTTGACTCATGAGAAGGGTATGTTGAAGATCCCATAGTAGTAGGTGGTGGGGTTTCAAAGAGGTTCTGATCATAAAATGCTTGGCGTTGTGCCTCCTCCTCTAGTGGCCTTGTGTTGGGCTTCAACAGCTTCTAGCTCCTCTATGGTTGGGGCTTGGCTGGATTTGAGTGGAAGTTTCTCGTGTTTCTTGGGTTCCAGGTGATGGCACATTGGTGGTGTGGAGAGGTGGGAGAGGATTGGGGGGGAGGGAGAGATATAAGCATTGTCCAGCCCTGTTAGCTATAATACCATGGGGAGCTTGTCCCATCCAGCCATGTGGTAGAGCACCTTGGTGAGGAGGTATGCTGTTGTTGTTGTTGGTGATGGCACATTGGTGGTGTGGAGAGGTGGGAGAGGATTGGGGGGGAGGGAGAGATATAAGCATTGTCCAGCCCTGTTAGCTATAATACCATGGGGAGCTTGTCCCATCCAGCCATGTGGTAGAGCACCTTGGTGAGGAGGTATGCTGTTGTTGTTGTTGCGAGCTTTCCTTGGGGGTTGGCGCATACTAAATGTAGCTCCTTATGTAGGTATTTGGCCTAGTTTATAGTTGTGCCTAGTTTACAGGCGTGCCCTAGTGGACCCTGTGGCTAGTGTTGAGAGACTGCATGATGTATTTCATTATATTTCATGCGTGCATTAGAGGTATGATGTATTTCATTATATTTCATGTGTGCATCCCTTGGGCTCAAGGGTGGTCGGGTGGATTAGTGTATGCCTGATTTATGCATGTTTACACATAACAATTATCTAGAGAGATCTTAGGGTTTTAAAAGTGGTATCAGAGCAATCTCTAGTTGTTGTTGATTCTTCTTTTTTATTACAATTTTTGATATTTTTTTGAAGTAAATTTTATTATTTACTAATAAAATTATTATTTTGTTGATTTGTGTTTATAACTTACACGTGGATCGTCGATATGTAGATTGGAACACGTGTTACTACTATTCAATGGACGAATCGACATTGCGAGGGAATTCCGTGAGTTTAATGCTATTTTTCTCTATTTTTGTGGTTTAAAATAAGAATTAATGGAAATTTTTACAAAAATACCACATATTTTATTGTGGATTTTTTTGGTAGAATGGATTCCCTAAGTTTCTAGAATTTTTAGGGATTTTTTCCTTATTTTTTAGAAGTTTTTTTAGCATTTTTATGGTTAAAAATGTATTTTTTATACATTTTTATGGGTTTTTCTGCGGGTATGCAATCAAATTTCTGCTGATTTTCTACTGAAATTTAGTAGGGGGCAGCATGTTGATGCATGGAATGCTCTTCCGCGTGCGTGGGATCCTCTTTGTCTCTCAAATCAGAATTTTCTTCTATTTTCCTCTCCCCCGCGAGCACTCCTCTTATTATTAGGCATGATTAAATTTAATCATAATTAAACCTTAATTATGATTAAGGTAATCTTAATTATGGCTTAATCTTCTCTTAACATAGAGAAGAGAATATGGGGTGGAGAAAAAGATTATGAGAGTTGGAGATGGAGAGGAGGAGAGAAGAGAGAGAGAAGCCTCTGTCTCTCAATTCTACGCACAGGCGCCAGGCAGGGGGGGGTTTTCTCTCTCTCTCTCTCTCTCTCTCTCAATTCTACACATACGCGCCGGTGAAAAACGATCCCCCCCCCAAAAAGTTTTTGAGTTATAAGCTTAATAAAAGCTTATTAAGTTTTTTTATTATTTTTTAAATTTTTAATGAGTTTTTAAATTCCAATAAAAAAACTTTTGAAATTTTCCTTGCCAAACGATCAACATCAATATCCATTTGATCAATTTGTAAGGCTACGATTAAATTTATTCCACTATCGATATTCTGTCCATTGATAATGGTATCGATGTCCTGATCATCCTCATCAACATCACCATCATCCTCAATGGTAGGGTCATTCTCATGATCATGAGAAATGGCATGCTCATCCTCATCATCATGATCATCTCTTATTTCTTGATCATCGATCACAACATCTTCATTGGCATGTTCGACATCATCTTCATTGCGGCTTGTTACATCCTCCATATGCTCCATATCAGTGAATGTATTATACATCACTTTGGAACGTGGTGCAATAGGGATGACGTACCACCATTTAATGTCATGCACCATTGGTAGATAGATAACCTACTCAAATACACATACTGTAGTAATTAATTAGCATATCAAAAGTCAAGGGGTACACGAGCTTAGATATATATGTACATGAAACACATTAGTAAAAAAATGCATACCTGCTCACATTGTTGTGGCAATACGAGCCTATCTTTCTTTGTTTGCCAAAACTTTGTAGAGTCAATAGTTATTGCATGGCGTTTTATCGTTGCATTAGGTCCTTTTTCCACCACGTTCATTTGCCATTTGACATGCACATTGAGGTCACTGGTTGTGACATTTGAGTGTAATACAGTACCGCTGCAGAAAATACAGCAGTTTGTGCAAGACAAACCAGAGTACTGTTTCTGGTAAATTTGTGTGTCTGGCAAGATGTCAAATGATGGCATAAACCAGATTGTTGCTGAGAAGCTTGATAAGAACAACTTCCATGCTTGGAGGTTCGGGTTGACAAATTTCCTGATGGGAAAGGGTTACTGGGACTACATAGAAGGTAAGCATGAAGAGGCACCGGAGATACCGGAGATCAATCCAACTACTACAGATGTGAAAGACTTCGAGGATTGGAACCAAGGAGCCAGAAAAGTTATGTATTGGCTCTCTATCAGTATACAGGATGCCATGATTGGGCACATACAAGATGCCAAGTCCCCCAAGGAGGTGTGGGATACCTTGGTAAAACTCTATGAAATGAATACCAAGGCACGAAAGATACAGTTGAAGAATGAACTTCATACTGTGGAGAAAAAGAGTATGTCTGTGAATGACTACGCATTGAAGATCAAGGGTATTGTGGAATCCCTTGCATCTATTGGTGTTTCAGTAGATGATGATGATAAGGTGGAAGTTTGTCTATGTGGTCTTAGGCCACAATACAAGGCGTTCAAGACATTTATTCAGACTCGAGAAAACATTCCCAATTTCATAGATTTGGTGTCTATGTTGATTATAGAAGAGAAGAGCTTGGGTAAAGACCAACAGTCTTCACAAAACAAAAACAATTCAGAGCAACAGGCCTTCTACACAAGTTCAAGAAGAGGATGAGGTAGAGGAGGTCGTGGACACGGCCAAGGAGGTGGCCGAACAGGTAATCAAAATTATGGCAGCAGGCAGCAACAACAACATTCCCAGAATTCACAACAACAACAACACGCAGGTGGAAGAAGCCAATTCAGAGAGGCAGGGGGGAGCCAAAGAGGTCGTGGAAATTGGCAAAGGCAGTATAATGATACCTAGAATTGGGGTTGGCATGTCCAATACCTTATCCCGGTTTGGCTCGTTTCATGGGAAACTGTATGCCTTATTTTGTTGGCCCTTAACTTGGCATCCTGAAGGCGTTGACATTCTTTGACTAAGGCCTTGGCATCTTTAAGCTTTCTTCTTTCTTTGTGGGCATTGGGATATTCACCGACCCCCTTAGGAGTCGTCGGATGCTCTCCTTGCTTCCCTTGATCTGATCCTATATGATTGATCTCTTGACCCCCTTCATTTTTAATTGGATGAATCCAGTATCAATTGTATCTTCTTCGAGATCCATCTTGGATTGTGACTGGTGTCTCACCCTTACCCACTTTTTTAACTCTTCTCCTTCAGCCAGTTCTGGGAATAGTCGCATCCGCTCGATTTCTTCCCTTGTCTTCTAGTTAGCTTGATGTCTTGTCTCAGGACATTGAGTAGTAGTGTGATCTTCCCAGGTTGTACACTAATGGTCCGGATGGCGGTTTGATTGGTAGTAGAAGCAAGGCTACTTGCTCGGTATGGACATTCTTTGATCAATTGATCAATCCCACATTTAGTACAGGTGAGCACTTGCATGTCATTGGGCAAAACCGCCACTTATTGTGGTTGATGTGTATGACTCATATTCTTGTTTAGGCAATCGGCTACTCGATGTGGCCCTCCATAGCCAAAGCATTGTAGCGGGCCCCTTCTCAAATTTGAGTTCATGTCCTTGGCCTTCCATTGTACTGTGGTATGAAACATAGGTATTAGCATGTTATTCTGCAGGACGTAGTATTTCGGTGTAACCTCAGCCGTATCCTCGTAATACTCTCCGTTAAGTTCTACTTCCCGCACCATATCGACATTTTCTGAAAGCTCTTCAATCAGCACCTGATTGATCTTAGCCTGTGGTGGTTATGGCGGTAGAACTGGTGGCGGAGGGTGAAGTGTCTTGCACCCGGAACATTCCCCTAGGCAAGAAAGAAGAGTTGGGTTGTCCTGTCGTGCGGTGATCTGTACATGTGGTGCTGGTAAAGCCAATGGGGCTCTAAGTACTGGTAGCTGTGTAACATTTTGAAACCTTGGATATCCATACATTGAAGTGTCATGATTTCCTAATTTTACATAGTGAGCACAATAGAGTAATGGCCTCGCTCTTAACCGTGGACACTCAATGGTGGTGTGATTTAATCTGCACATAGAGCACCACACCAATTCCTTGCGGGGGTAAAGGTGATTATGCCCATGTCCAAATGTTTCTCTTCCCTCCTTGACTTTCAAGTTTTCTAGTATGGCATTACTGAGCTCATCCACCGTCATGTTTCTGACTTGCTTGCTTCGGTTTCCAATTTATTGGTGGCTCGAAACATGCAAAGTCGTAGTTTTTGCTGAAGATGTTTTATTATCTTCTGATTGTGGCAATTCTAACATATTGTCTTCATATTCGATTACCAATTTGCAACATGCATCAAGAGTAGCAGGTTGGGCAACTAATACCAGGTAATCATGCATTTCATGGTCTCTAACCCCCCTCCGAAAACAAGGCAACAACTACATCTAGAATTTCAGTGCTTCAGAGACGAGAAACATATTTCCTCATCGACTCTTCTTCCTTTTGTTTAATATTATGTAATTGTGCCACATGGCTCCACCTGTCACCACTACGGGCAAAACTGGGCACAAAAACATTCTTTAGCCTTGTGAAGTTAACCTTATCCTTAAGCTTAAGAGTTCGGAACCATTGATGAGCTTTTCCTTCCAAGGTCACTGAGAAGGCATGTATCATTGTCACATTACTGACCGGCCCGCAAGTTTCACATGTGGATTCAAAAATCTCTACATGTTGGATAGGATCCCTGTTCCCAGAGAACTTTTGAACAAGTTTTTAAATGATATATGGTTTCATCTGGGAAGGTCGAGATTCTAGAGTAGTACCTAGTTCTCTGACCATCCCCGGCCCATCTGTTTGAGATCTAACTCTACTTACTTAGTAGTGGAAAAGAATGTTTGACCCCTCGTCTTATTCGAGGGGTGTCCATATTCGAGAGCCTAGAATTTGACAATTGGAATGGCACTTCTTGTCATGAACCGAGTCCAACGTTGGTTGATAGACCCATGCCCACAAATTGCGCTTCTTCCTCATGGCTGGTTTTGAGACCAAAAAATCCTCGAGCGATATCAATGATACCACTAAACTTGGTTGGGGAGGGTGGTTTCTCCTCTTCCCCAAACCCAGCGTATCTTAGCCCTTCTTCCATGGACTCTTCACTACTAGTTTCAGTAGTGGTCAGGTTTCTTAAGACACTCAGGTGTGTGCTTGTGGAATGTCCTGATCCCACACTTCTTTGGTAGGAAGATCCTAGGTGATTTGATGCACTATCATCGGGCGTCTCCGATGAGTTTTTTGGATCTTAAGTGCATGTATATATGATTTGATAAGCTATTTTTCAACCCAATTTGATTTTACTTTTGATTTTATCACTTTGTTTAAGATGCCGTGAAATTGTAGATAGTGGTTCATGTCATGAAACTGCTAGAAATGGTTCATGTCATGAACGTTCTCCTGCACTTGCACGTGCTCAAAAATTTGTGCACCCTTAAGGTTAGATTTCCTCTTTGTGGTATAATACACCTTCCGTAACTGACCCTTGTGGCCTCGGTCCAACCATTAGTTTTGGGACCTACCCATGAATTAGCAAAAAATCATTTCACGTCCTGAAATAGTAAGGGTTTCATGTCGTGAATAGTTTCACATCGTGAAACAGTATTTCTTTCACGCTATGTATGGTGTCGGTAGCACCAAGAAAAAGAAACTTAAATACCGAGGCCTGGGACCCTTCCAAGTATCGGAGATCACACCTCAAGGGTCGGTCCAAATTGAGACAATTGATGGCATTCAAATGGAGGGTTATGTCAATGGGAGTAAACTAAAAAAATATTTTGGACCACTGACCCAAGAGATGCTCCTACAAGAACATCTTTTGAAACAATAGAAATAGCTTGCAAAAGAGAAGATATAGAAAGCACAAGAAGACCTAAGGCTAGAGAAATCAAAGCCAAAGAAATACTGAATAAAAGACTGCTACATATCAACATGGCTTCTGTAACCCTTTTGGTGAGTGGACGAAGGGGAACTAAACATTGAACCAGCACAACTCAAGGTGGAACTTACTTTAGCTAAGGGCCATGCAACTAGCATTGCATTAATAGATACAGGGTTAAGTCATAACTTGATCTCATATGAAACCTAGGCCGCATTAGGTAACCCACACCTTGAAACCACTGATGCACAAGTTCGTAGCATTCACTTGATGGCCACAAAAGCCAATGGATTTTTTAATGTTAACATTTCCATCAAAAATAATCCCTTGGTGGGAAAGCTGTTTGTCATGCCTGCAAGTTCCATGGAAGAAGAGATGATTCTAGGATGATCTTGGATCTGTGCCACTAAATGCAATATCCAAGAGAAAGAGAGAACAGCATTGCTAAGCAAACAGACAAGAAGGTCATGTCCATACCTTTATGGATCTCGACAAACAAAAGGGAATCATGTCATATCTGATAAACAAACAACGAGTACAAAGGCACCACCTCAAAAAATAGCACCAGCACCCACTCTCTGAGAAGCTCGCCCACACAATACCCAACATCTAAGGGTATGCAGAAGTGGGTGCCTAAGAACCTACTTAAGGGTCAGTCATTTAAGAAGGACACCATATAAATAGTATAAAAACCCAAAGAAGAACCTGCACACAATTCAAAAGTCTGACCTTGCCGACACCACAAACCAAGTGGAAGGACTCCGAGCATCTGAAGAAAATCCAAGGAGTCCGTATAAGCAATGAGTCCGGAAGGATTATTGCAAGCACAAGGCTACTATTGAGGCAATGCAGCAATATGGGTACCTAAACCCATATGGGTATCTGAACAAAATCCAAGGAGTCTGTATAAGCAATGGGTTCGGAAGGACTTATTGCAAGCACAAGGCTACTATTGAGGCAATGCAGCAATATGGGTTCGGAAGGACTTATTGCAAGCACAAGGCTACTATTGAGGCTACTATTAAGGCAATGCAGCAATATGGATACCTAAACCCAATCCAGTGGTCAATACCATAGACAGTTCGAATCATCAACAAGAGGGTGGTAAGGGTGTGCAACATCAACTCCCAGCCCAAGCTAGCACCACGCTAACTCTTATGTGGAGTAAGAAGAAAAATCAGCCAATTGGGATGAGGAGGGCCAAAGCAACAGAAGTACCCACCCTAACTACAAACCTGAACAAGGAATCCAAAGATAAAGGTAAGGAAGTTCAGCAGGGAGATGCAGATAAAGGTAAGGAAGTTCAGCATGGAGATGCAGATAGAAGCCTAGAAGTTCAGCAGGGAGATGCAGACAGAAGCCCTCCACAACCAGAAACAATGACAACATTGTTCAGTTGGGTGGAAGGAATATTAAAAAACTCCCACATGGAACTAAAAAGACAACATCAACGAATGCCCAACAGAGCCCAGGTGAACCTTGGTTCTCATGGCAATAAACAAACAGGTATCCAATGTTTGCACAAATGGGTATAAGGTAAGCTGTGTATCATTCACTCATCATGTGCATGATTGATTGCTTGATCATAACAAAAAAATGAGAAAAAAACAATCTTATACACTTCGACGTGAAACTGAAGAAAATGGTTTCACATCATGAAAAAGTCCGACGTAAAACTATAGAAAATAGTTTCACGCCGTGAAAAAGTCCGACGTGAAACTACTGAAAATGTTTCATACCGTGAAAAAGTCCGACGTGAAACTGTAAAAAATGGTTTCACGTCGTGAAAAAGTCTAAAATATATCACGCCATGAAACGGTAATTTTTATGCATTCACTCACCATGAAACGGTAATTTTCATGCATTCACTCACACAGCAGCGCCACGTGGCTTTCTTTCATTAAGGTAGCCACCCTGTCCGCCGCCGATGGCTGCATTATAAAATCGATTTTTGTTTCTTCTTTCATCATTTCACAAATCGTTTACGATTCTCGATCTTCTGCATTTTGATTCTGTGCGCATCTCCGAGCTCCCATCCTCCTTACGATCTTCTCGACCATTCCCTTCAAGGTGGGAGCTTGACTCTTATTTTATTTTCTTTTATTTTTGGTTGGTTTTGTTATTTTTTGTTGTTGTTTACAAGGAATCATAGGCATCAATTATATTGCGAAAATCATCATTAATCACTCCTCACTCATTCACGAACACATCACGTATGCACAAGAAAAATCACACAAGTATAAAAATGCTATATGTAGGTTCACGAACATCGAAATTAGTTACACGATAGTTATGACCCCCTTTTCATGGGTATGCACTTTCATGACTCAACCATTTCATGGGTCTACACTTTCACGAGTCTACGTTTTCACGACCTAAGTGTTTTGACGACCTAAGCATTTCACGGCTGCACCATTTCACGGACCAACCATTTCACAGGTCAACCATTTCACGACCACCCCACCATTTCATGACCTAAGCACTTTCACGGGTCTGCGTTTTCACGGCCGCCCCATTTCATGGCCCAACCATTTCACGGGTTTGCATTTTCATGACCTAAGCATTTCACAACCCAACCATTTCCAGCCGCTGTGATCTATACATGGAAATCTAACCATAATCACCTAGTTGAGACAGAGATAAGAGAAGGAAAATAGAGAGAGAGATAGATAGACTAAAATAGTATGTAGAATTGTTTTGTTTGCATTGTCATCTTTGCATGGACGTTTAGCCATAATCACCCAAGTAAAGATAGAGGTAGAAGAGAGAGAGAGAGAGAGAGAGAGAGAATGAGAGAGAGAGAATATCATCTATGTTTTAGTGTTATTTTGGTTATTACTTTGTTACTTTGATTTTACTATTTCATGAAATGAGACTTGTAGACAATATGATTTAAACTATGACCCATGTGATACTCATGCCCGCATTACCGACCAAGTATCGCATGTATCACACGCAATAAAAACAACACAGGCCGTGTTACCGGCAAACCAAACAAATTTACAACATTTTTTGATCGCGTTACCGATCAAATGCCGCAATATGCAATCAAAGCATATGCACTAGCGAACGACACCATTTTGCTGCGTTACCAACAAGGTGCCGTCCGAATCTATGGGAATAGGAATTGGATATACGGACATAAATTAGCCACGTTACCGACCATATGCCCGCATTTGATAAAGGGAAGGGAAGGTAACATCGTCATAATGATACTATGCTTGCCGCGTTACCGACTAGTACCATTACAACGTGCCATACTTACCATAGGACACAACTCGGCCGCGTTACCGACCATGTGTCCCATGATAAGCACCATTCCGAAGAATGGCCTTACACACACACGCATCTCTCGTGTGGCGGACCACCCACATCCAACTACGCATTGTGACTGTGGGGGTGGCTGCCCGCACGAGTACTCACACACCCACACTACCCACATGCAGATAAGACATTACCTGTGTGTAAACAGCTGTCAAGTAATAAATCCCCAAGGGGCCCCGTGGGCTTCATATATATAGAAATATGTTGCCCGGCGGGAATTTTGACGGCCCTGGCGGTTCCCGTCGGGTTTTAATTATACCCGGCGGGCCCGTCGAGTTTTTTCTAAATCCCAGCGGGATTTTGGCCGGTTACTAGGTAACCAGCAACCTGCTATTTTGTGAACGTGTAATCATGTAAACATGTTATTAACATGTTCACATGTGTTATTAACAAGAAAAAACTTGTGATCACGTGAATATTAAATCCCTGGACGAGGCCCATTTGATAATATAAACTATAACCAAGTAAAGGCAGATAAACTAATCTTAGGCATATTAAAGCTGTAAGTTTGGATACCAGAAATCTCTCCATTGACTCTCTTTACTAAAACATGTCTAAGGTAGATAAATCTCTCCATAAACCAAACTCAAGCATAAAGCTTTAAGTCTGTATACCATAAATCTTTACAACGACTCTGTTTATTAAAGCATGTCTAAGTTAAAATTATTCAACAGCTTATACAATATGTATGTGATGGATGGAATAATCTTTATAAAAGCATGTCTTCTTCGGTAGGTGAAGCTCTGTTTTTACATAGATATATTTTTTTTTGTTGTTAAAAAAGAAAATTGGACAAGGATTGATGAAGGGGCATTGTATGTAAGCCTTTGGAGCATTGAACTGTAAGCCGTTGTAGACTTAAGTGGATAACTTGTTCTCTTCTGGGCTTCGATGAAATGTAGGTGGCAAGGCAAGGCAGCCGACGTTGCATGGCAAAGGTCCAAGGGCTATGGAGCATGTGTCGCTCACCAAGGATCAAGCGAGGCGACATCCAACCAACTTGGGGCACGTGTCCCTCTCCTGCGAGATCAGCGCCGCTTCTTTGGCTTCTGCAACTCGGGCGCGCAACTTATGGATCTTACTACATTAATAGTAATGATAATTAATTATATTGATGATAATAATCACCACTGGTTGTAAGCTATCTTCATGAACTAGGATTTAATGATAATCGCGAAACTCTGCAGGATTTGCCTTCTTCAAGCCAGTAGTGCAGAGCTGCCAGTGCATCACTGCAGAGTTTCGCGATTATCATTAAATCCTAATTCATGACAACCAGTGGTGATTATTATCATCAATATACCAGCCCCGGCCACCAACCCAGTTTCACCTAGCTTGGAATCATGCTTGCACAGCCTGATTCAAAGCCCACAACCCTCGAATACGGCCACCCCTATTACGGAGTATAATCCTCCTTAATCATCCATGTAGATAGCTTAAATCACTAATACATTCTTTGATTTGGTATTTGGTAACCAATCCATGCAAAATACCTTAGTATGTTGCCTCCTGATTATATTATATTCAGTCTCGAGGGCATGCCCATGGAATTTTCGTACTATGTGGCAACCCTCAAACACAGGGAAGTTCACTCCATATAGAAAACCTATATATCACGTATCTAATTAAAATGACTCTTGTTTTTCATACGAACTTATATTTTTTTTCCCAAAATTCATTTGAAAACATGTAACTACATTTATCTAACCTTATAAAATATGAATTAAAAAACTCCTTTTATCTAACCTTATCCCAAAAATATGAATTAAAAAAACTCCTTTTAGTGAGTTCACTTGATATACTTACATATTTTAAAGTGAACTCCCTCAAAACATTCTATTATTTTATATATTATGTAGTCTTTACATATCATGCAGTAATATATAAATACAATGTTGGTCACATATATAAACAACGACGAGTTTGAAGGCTCACTCGTACCTTCACATTGCACACATGCAAACATTACAATGTACAATATTGTTGTGGCATACTACTTTTTCGTGGAATAACACTGACACTCGTTTTAAATCCCATGCGAGCATTTCAAACCTCCTCTCTCTCTCTCTCTCTCTATATACACACACACACACACACACACACACACACACATGCACAAAGAGAATTCAATCATCTAGATGCTACTATGTAGTATGCTATCCTCGTGTCTCAATCCTTCTAAAACTCACTTTTCTGATCTACATGTAAATAAAGATAAACATGACCTAAACTAATAGGCTAGTAGGTCATTACTGGCATACATATAATAATGATAGAGGTCATACAACCAAGAAGATAGTATATATGAGATTATGTTTACAAAGTCAGAGCTTTCTTAATATAGAGAGAGTGAGTGGTGGTGAAATGGTTGTTGCATGGTTGTATCTAATGGACAGGTGTTGGCCAGTGAAGTTAATTGTGGCATGTGTGAATGCATGAGTGATGTATGTGTAAACATACCTCAACATTTTCCCACTATAAAATCAAGCAAGGTTTAAAAATCCACGTGTTACAAGTGCATGTAAATAATGCTAAGCTAGGGTGTGCTAGTATGCAAGTGTTACAAGTGCATGTAAATAATGCTAAGCTAGGGTGTGCTAGTATGCTACATTTGACACATGTATGTGAGCATTATGCATTACAACTAGCCCAAATCAAATGGAGCATGTAGGATGTAGAAAATGTATGATTGGGAGAGAACTTTGTTAATGTCGGGGTGTGTGTTGAATCCGAGGTCTTTAACTTATTTATCTTTACTCACACTGATTGATGGCACGTCCGAGAGTGAGTGATCTTCACGGTCTCTTTTGGCTTGAGGGTGAGCATAGAAGTGGATCATATATTCTTTTAGAAGAGGAGGTGACAAATTTGCCAGGTAGAAGAGGCCTCTAATAATATCGTGGAGGCCCTTTTCAAGGACAAAGATATGATAAGGGTCTGCATCTGAAGCTTTCACAATGCTAATTGTGAAGTAAAAAGACTTACAATGTGAGGAGTAGCTGCAAGAATGTTGATGAAGACATGGGCTGGGTTTGGGGACGTTGATTTTAAGGGTTACACAATTTGGGGTGGCTATTGGTGTTTGAACCATCAACATTGGGGCTACATGAAGGGCCCCTTGCTAGAGTTAAGAAAGGTTTCATCCATCGAAACCAAGACTGTATTCTTTGATTGAGTATTTGGCAACTAATCCATGAAAAATACGTTTTTACGTTGTCCCCCCTTGATTATATTCAATCCCAAGTGAATGTCCATGCGTGATTATTTATTTATTAGTGTATTCTTTAATGATGAAATCATTCAATTCAATTTTCATAATGTGCTACAACATACGCTTTCTCAGACATTCATTGTACCTTGAGAGGTTCACTCTATAGAACACCTATATATCATGTGATCATGTGTGCTCAAGGAATATTTTGAAAGTCCTTTATCTGTGAATTTTGAGTTTTTAAAATTGCTCTTTTTCAATACAAACTTACAACTTTTTTCCCAAAATTCATTTGGGAAACACCTTGTGTTAGTACATTTTTTAAAATACATCCCAAAAATATGAACTAAAAACCTCCTTTTAATGAACTCTCGAGATGTACTTACATATTTTGAAGTGAACCCCCGAAGAATTCTACTAGGAAAAAGTTGCATTTCTTACTATATAATGTAAGGTATCTACATATGAATATGACACAATAGTAATAACTATAGCAAATTATGGTCACATGCATAAACAAAGACTAGTCTAATGGCTTAGTCACATGCATAAACAAAGACTAGTCTAATGGCTTAGTCACATGCATAAACAAAGACTAATCTAATGGCTCACTGTGCGCTTTTGCCGCACAGGTCGTAGCTGGGGACTTGCCGGACACCGTATGCGAGCCACAAATGGCTGCAAGCAGGAAGGCAAGCTCAAAACAGAATGCAAAAGGTGTGTCACTCACCGCTTAACTGCCGCCTTGAAGGATTCCTGCGTCGCAGCCGTGAAGGAGGAGCCGCCGCCGCCGCTCTACCGCCTCGCCGCCGCCGCCGTGCCGCTACACAGTGCGCTCGATCGCTCTCTCACTCTCTCTCTCTCTCTCTCTCTCACACACACACGCAGGAGAAGGAAACCAAGGAGATAAGGCAAGAGCACTCTTGTATTCACAACACATGAGAATGAGGATTTTAGGGTTACATTTGACTCATATAGGTGACTTGGCCGTTCACACTTGGGCGCCCATACATGGCCGGCCGACCCTAACCCTTATCCTACTGATATCCAAGGTGCGCCTCTCATCAGCGA
Organism: Cibotium barometz; assembly: GCF_041138505.1. Classification (NCBI taxonomy): domain Eukaryota; kingdom Viridiplantae; phylum Streptophyta; class Polypodiopsida; order Cyatheales; family Cibotiaceae; genus Cibotium; species Cibotium barometz. The sequence goes on from NC_141064.1 coordinate 48,354,100, forward strand.
TCACCCAATCCCTTCATCCTTAACATATGGTGCCGACAAGCCCGGCCCATGACTCAGAATATTTAAATTAATGACGTAAAATATAGTATGTCGCAATGTCCGCCATGGGTTAACATGCCCCCCTTCCTGATGTAGATTCCGTCCTCGGAAGCTATGGTATGGTAAGCTCGAGAGGGTTGTTGTGGTAGACCGTCTGCAAAACAGGGAAGTAGAGTGAAGGTATGCTGGAATTCAAAAGATATAAAGTGTATAAATTCAAGCGTGTGAGACCACAATGGATGTTGCTATTAGAACTTAGTTTAAGGGTACATGAGTGAGCTAGTGTAGCAAATTAATAGGAGTTTAAAATTATTGAAAGGAATTCAAGAGTTAGCAAGGTGTCAAAGGTTAATCAAGGTTTATAACTGGCCTAAGTCAAGGAAAATAACCAAGCTTAATAAATAAACAGATGACCATACCGTGTCTACTCTAAGAACAAGTAGTTACCACGAGCCGAGGGACACAAGAAACATCAGAGTTACAGGAGCCTTTTGCCTTTATTTTTTTTTGCACATGACAATTTTTATACACAATGGCGACCTTCCTAAGGCAAAACTAACATCGATCCTGGTACCATGTTTAACACAAGGCATTATCCAGGAATCTATTAGCTCACTTTAGGCAAGGCTACCCCCTACCAACCAAGGCATCGGTCTGGAGTAGAATACTCCTCGCCTACCAAGTATCAATAAGGCGATAGGCCAACATTAAAGCACATCATAGACTTGTATTGCCATTTATTGTAGGCTTTTTTTTTTTTTTAAGTTTGTTTTGATCTTCGCTCCTGAACTAAAATGTGTTCTTACATCTTTTCGACAAGGGGTAAAATCTATGTCCTAGAGGTCAACACACACACAGCCAGGTGTTCAAACATTAATATGGTTTGACCCTAGACCTAAGACAATCGTATTCCAAGGTTAACTAAAGACGTCATGCTGCCTAGGAATATTTCCAATAAAGTTAAGCTCATTAATGATTTACACTAGCATGCAAGCAACTTCAAAAACTAAGTAGTACATTGATAATTTCCATGTGGTCATGCATTATAGTTTATGCAATTGGTTGAACAGTAAAAACGAAAGAGAGTGGGTATGGAAGAATTACACCTGTAATTGGAGATCTCCTTGATTTGACGAGACAGCTTGCAATTTGATGTAGATATATTTTGATGAACGTTGCGGCAGTCTCTGGACTTGGAAGCGAACCCACCTCAAACTTTTTAACCTGTACAATCAACTAACAAGCACTATACCTCGAGAGGCACATCAGTGTGAAAATTTCAAGACTCATTTAAAGAATCTAAACTAGAAAAAACTTGAAAACACTAACCTACCTACCAGTCACCACACTATTACTGAGGATACGGTAAGAGGATGTTGTAGAGTCCTGGCTCTAGCCCTAAGGCTAAGCCTCTATCCGCATCATCCAAATAAATAAAATCAACCTCAGTAGTGCCATGAGTTTCATCCGTCCATTCATCATTGTCAGATATTTCCTTTTCATTTTCCCATCCACATAGACTCATCAAGAATGTAACCATGCGAGGATAGTCATCTTGTGGAAAAGGAAAGCATTGGGCTATCGGGGATATGTCCTCTACGGAGTAGGGGTCAGTCATGGTTAATAGGCGAATTAGCCATTCTAATTCCTCAACATTTTCTTCTCTGGCTAATACATCTATATGATCCCATTCAGTTTCAATTACAGGATAGCACATGTGAAATATCTGAGAAAGGTACAGATGATACCTCTCATCAAAGGCGGGAGTGGATGAAGTGTATGATGATCGTGCATCTGCCATATCTGCAAACACAGATATAGCATCAGTAGGTTTGTGAGACAGGTCAATCTAGTTCTTGATTGTATACGGATATTTATCCTCTTTTTGTGCTCTTGCTCTTTTTACTATTTTTTGTTTTTCTTTTCTTTGTTTTGTTTTTTTTTGTTTTTTATAACGTATGAAGCTATATATATACATCCCCTTGAATTTGGCAATTACATGGTCAGGGGAGAAGGTTAAGGAGGAAGCATTAGAATGTCGAGCGTGAGTACATGCTCCCCCTTTCCTTGGGTAGATCATATTATTTGCAATGATGTTGCAGCCTCTTGGAACCAATTTGTCCAGCGGGTCATAGGTTGTGATGTGGGCAGATAGCTTTTTATGACCTTTGTGGCCACATCCAATTGCAGAGATGGTAGTGTACGCTCCCATTGACGAATGGAGGAAATGGTTTCCATCGATACTATTACAAGGGGAGATGTAGGCTCATCGGTTTTTTGTTGGGTGTTGACAAGAGTAGGTGTAGAGCATGTAGAAACTTCTATATGAGTGTGTGCCTGGCATGAGGAGCTAGAAGCTTCATGTGGCTCCCCCCTTCCTGAGCTAGGTGGTAATGATCGATATCGTTTGGGAATCCCAACTAACTCTGGAAGTGGTGCGGAGCACTCTGTTACCTTTCCCTTACCACGGTCTTGAATTGTCATTGGGGTGGCGACAATTGGTTTGCAAGGTTTTACAGGTGATGTAGAGGGATTCACCTTATGTTTAGGGACCCAAATCTGGTCATTCCCCTCGTAGTACCCTTGGGCTACTAATAATTTTTTAGGGATCCATCGCGATGTTACATTGCCCTTTCTCGGGTGGGTAGCTGCTTTCCTTTTACGAGGCTTCTTGGTGGTGGCTGAACGAGATTGAGCAGGGGAAGTAGCTGTTAACGAAGCTTTGGGGACCCATTTGTATGTACTCTTTGGCATAGTAAGTGAAGCATTAGGGACCACCTTGCCTGTTTCCACTCTTGGCATTGAAGCGTTAGAGGGGTGGCCAACAATCGAAGATGGTTTTGCCACTGGACTTTGTGATTTTTCGTTATCTAATATTTGAGTGGATGACTTAGGTGCGGGATTTTGAGCGGTCAGACCTAGTGTTGTTTCTTGCGTTGTGACTTGTCTGGTTGCCCAATCGATATTGCACTTGGTGGCCATCATCCATTTGCGCCCTAAGATTACAGTCCCTCCCATGGTACCAGTAGGCATAACCAAAAAGCTTTGAATTATGGTTCCCTTGTCATAGGCAACCGGAGTGTGCAGAATTCCTGATACAGGGGTTTTCTTCTTGTTGATTCCTTGAACTTGGATAGAACTCTTGGTTAAAGGTGGTTTTCCCAGTTGACACCACACGCCATATGATAGCAAATTATGTTGAGCTCCTGTATCCAATAATGCATTATACAGCACCTCCCCGTAAGGACTCTGTAACTCAATTGGGTATCTTAGAGGTGGGTCAGATTCCAGTGCATCCTCCTCTGCTTCCTCGAAAAATACTTGTGTAATTCCCAAGTTGGCTTCTCGTTGTCGCCTAGCACGCTGTTGACGTTCTTTGGCTTCGACTCTCGCTTGTATCTTTTTAAGCTCAGCTTGTTCCTTAGCTGCCTTCTTTTGATGGATTGCATGTAACTCCTCCTGGCTTAGGGGGTCATAGTATCTTTTGAATTTACTCCCATTAAGGAATCCAATGGTTTCAACTCCGTCGAGAGTCTCCACTCTGATGGTACCTTGCGGGGTAATTTCACATACTCTATATGGTCCCTTACCAGCATATTTGAGCTTCTTCTTTTCGTTTCGCACTCCATACATCAGGACTTTATCCCCAACCTTGATGTCCTTGTCCTTTAGGTGGCGATCAAACCATTTTTTCCTTCTATCCTTCTCCACAAGGGCATTGTACACAGCCAATTGTCTTTCTTCATTTAGCCGCTCAAGGATATATAGACGCTCTACTAAGGGATTACCATCCCAACCCTCTTGAGTAGCAACACGAAGACTAGGAATGACAAATTCCCATGGCATGACTGCTTCTTGGCCATATACCATTTTGAATGGTGTGCAATTAATAGCCACTTTGTACGCAGTACGATAGGCCCATAAAGCTGTCGTAAGCTTTAGATCCCAATCCGTGCGATGAGCTTCAACTGTCTTTGTCAAAATAGAGATTAAAGTCTTGTTGGTACTCTCGGCTTGGCCATTCGCTTGCGGATAGTAAGGAGTAGATTTATGATGCGATATCATGAAATTTGTTGTGAGCTCCTTAATCACTTCATTTATAAAATGCGTACCATTGTCGCTCACAAGTTCAAAAGGACAACCGAATCGTGTGATTATATTTTCAAAGAGGAACTTGGCTGTTGTCCTCGCATCTGCCTTACGTGTCGCTTTCGCTTCAGCCCATTTGGTCATATAGTCAGTGGCCACAATAATATAGCGAGATTGTGTGTTTCGGGCCGCTGGACTAATTGGACCTACAAAGTCTAAACCCCACTTTTCAAATGGTTGGTTTACTTTGATCGGATGTAGGGGCATCTGATCTTTCCTCTGCGGTTTCTTGTATCGTTGGCATTCATCGCAACCCTTCACAAAGAGTGATGCATCTTGGAACATAGTGGGCCACCAATACCCTGATTGTAAGATCTTTCGCGCAGTTAAGTCTCCTGAGAAGTGACCACCGGCTACGCCCATATGTGCCTCTTGTAAAATGTATAGATACTCATCCTCTCGGGCACAACGCCTAAGAACGTCATCCTTTCCTCTTTTATAAAGAGTCCCGGCTATCAGGCAATAGGGTTCGCATTCTTTGATCAGCTTTCGAGCTAGATCTTTACGAAGCTCCTTGGGTGGAAAGCCATTAACCAAAAAGTTAACAATCTTCTCACTCCATTCAGGCATTGTCTCCACCATGAACAGGGAAGTGTCAGGTAAGTCATCATCAACCCCTGTAGGAGCCTCACCATTGGGTATGCGAGACAAATGATCAGCCATAACATGTTTCTTGCCAGGTCTCACAACAACCGTGAAATCAAACTCAAGAAGAATCAATAGCCATCGTGTGATTCTTCCTGTGGAGCATGGTTTGTTTACCAGATACAACAATGCTTGATGATCCACATAGAAAACAAACTTGGTGGCAAGGAGGTAATAACAAAATTTCCTTACTGCATATATCATTGCCAACCCTTCTCGCTCCGTAGTGGTGTAGTTCATCTCAGCATCGTTCAACTGGCGACTGGCAAAGCTAATGGGGTAGTCTAGCTTGTGTTCTCCAGGTTGAGTTAACACACACCCAATAGCAAAGTTTGATGCATCAATATGCACATGGAAGAGTAAATCCCAGTTAGGCATTCTCAAGATTGGAGCACTCGCCAAGGCCTTCTTTAATAGCTCATAGGCACGGTCACATTCTTCGGTCCAAATAAACTCGATGAGAAGCTTATACAATGGTCGAGCTATCTCGGCGAAGAAGAGAATAAACCTTCGATAATAACCAACGTGGCCCATGAAGCGTTGGACTCCCTTGTAGTTGGTGGGTGGGGGTAATTCCAAAATGACCTTGATTTTACTCTCGTCAGTGGAAATCCCATTTTTGGACACTATATGCCCTAAGATAACTCCGTGTTTAACCCAGAATTGGCATTTGAAAGGATTCAAGGAGATGCGATATAATCTACATCTTTCAAATATTTTTCGTAAACACATCAAGTGCTCGTCCCAAGAGGAATGAACACAAAGATCATATAAGAAAGCTTCACAGAAGTCCCTTAGATATTCCTTAAAGGCCGTGTTTATCAATCGTTGGAATGTTGCAGGTGCATTGGTCAAGCCAAAAGCCATGACGCGAAAGGCAAACACTCCAAACTCCGTGATAAATGCTGTTTTAGCTTGGTCCTCGACTGCAATTGTGATCTGATTGTAACCCGAGTACCCATCTAAAAAGCTATATGCCTCCTTGCCTGCCACTCTTTCAAGCACATGTTCAGAATACGGCAAGGGGTAATGATCCCTTCTGGTGGCTGCATTAACCTTTTTGAGATCAACGCACACTCTGAGTTTCCCATTCTTCTTTGGTACGATGACTATCGGAGAAACCCATTCTGAGTGCTCAATAGGGTATATGAATCCACATTTTACAAGCTTTTCAATTTCCTCTTGTACAATCTTTGCCTACTTAGGATTCATTGGGTAGGGACGTTGCTGGAGTGGTTTAGCAGTGCTAATCATTGGAATCGTGTGTTGCACCACCGAGGGTGGAACACCCTTCATATCATGATATGTCCAAGCAAATATGTCCTTGAATTCTTTAAGAAGCTTCGTAAGTGCAGCTTCTTCCGCCTTGGTGAGGTCTTGAGCAATATAAACTGGTTTAGACTCCTCATCCGGATCTGCTAAGTCTATCTCCTTAACTACCGCAGGGCCATCGTAGACACCGCTACTCCCATTGGTAGGCGTTCGTTGGGCTTTTGTGTAGACCACTTTACGTTCCCCTGTGGTGAATGATTTGAAATGCTCGGGTGTGGGGTGTAAGTCTACTAGTTCTTGTTGTGCCAGGCTTTTTTCTTTCAATTCCGCTTCCTTTTGTTGCTGAGCCAACTCTTGGTTTTGCCGCCTTCTTGCAGTACGACTTAGTTTCGGCTTCTCTTCGATTTCTAATTGGGCGACGTCATGAGGTTGCGGAATACACCACATGACACTTTGGAGATATTGTCCCCAATTGTTAGCTATCTTTCGATGAGCATCAATGGCTCCTACATAACTGAGCCATTCTGCAGTGGATCTTTCCTTGTTTATTGCAGTGCGTACATTAGCTCGATAACGTTGGCGCTTATGTCTCGTTTTCTTCTTACCAAGTTTTTGATTTTTGTTTCTATCAGATTCGGACTCACTTGGTCGATCTTCACTTTCGGATGAACTGCAGGAGGCCACTGTCCTAGGCCTTGAGCACCTTGCTTCCACATTTGGGTGAATATTTGATTCATTTTTCCCATCAAGCTCAGGGTCAGTTTCTTCTTGAGATTCATACTCAGAGTTGCATTGGTCAGAGTCTTCGCTACCTTCAGTGTCGGTGGAGTTTGCCACTTTCTCGCCATCAGGGGTCAAGTGCATAACACCTATCATGTTTATTGGCACTAACGGTGGCATATCTTGCCCCTCAGGTGTTACCCAGCTTGTGCCTCTATTCCCCCATGTGTCTATGGTTGCCGCTAGGTGTACCCAATCCACGTTATCCGACTCAGTCATACCCGGTAGGACATCCATATAAGGAGAATCTTTCCCATCATCAGTCTCTTTTTTGCATGTATAGCAATACCTTAATGGGGCGGAGTGAATAGTGGTATCCGATCGATTATCAATGATAACCTTGCTTCCTAAAGGATGTGCACGACCATTCTCAAGATCAACTCGAATGACAGAGTCCTGGAATTGTAGGTAGACATGGTTTTTTGACCAGTCATGCACCATTTGTGCTTCCCTCATGAAAGGACGTCCTAAGATCATTTGATATGACATAGGATGCTTGGAGAAATCCATTACAATGAAGGTATGTTTTACCTTGTATCCCAGGACCTTGATCTTGAGGTCCCTTAACATTCCAATAGGTTTAGCTATGGTTCCGTTTGCCATCTTAACCACTATGTTTGTGACTTCGAGGTGAGGCCTTCCCATAGATTCCCAACAGTTTTTAGTCACAATGCTCACTCCAGCACCACCATCAAGGATTCCCTTTAGAGTTAATCCCTTGGTAGTAATGGGGAGGGTGGCATTAGATTCATCACCTTCAAAGTACTGTCCCAACTTGTTAACAGGTATTTCAACGACCGAATCTTCATCTAAGTTGGGTTGTAGGTCCCAATGCTCCCCTTTATCTTGAAGCGTGTCAGGTCTATCCATATTTGCAAATTGTGGTAGCCCCGCCTTTAGTTCTCCATTGAGAAATGCCCGAAGAGCTAAGAATAGCTCAGGATCTCCGTATAATTTGGATATGATCGTGGTTCTGATCTCAGAGGACATGAAATCCATTAGCTTAGACACATTCAACGGTACTTTTCGAGACATCGCCCCTTGACTAGGGACTGGTGAAGATGGAATCACTTCCTCTTCAATGGGGTCAGGGATTCCCTCACTAAACATTCTTTCCAGCAAGAAGGGTGTTTGCCCACTTCCGGATGTCCTATCCTCACTTTCTTCCCGAATGATACTAGGTATAGCTAACGGTTTATGGTTCCGGTGAGGCTGAACTTGCGTAGGAAACACTGTGTCTGGAATTTTGATTTTTCTCGGGTTTGGCTCCAGTTCTTTGTGTTTCTTCCACCAAACCCCTTAAGTGTTGCACTTGTTCAATCTCCTCAACTGGGTTTGGGTAAGTACCAATCTTTTTCTTGAGGGTTTTTGGCCCACGTGGCTTGTCTTGGGGAGTCTCAGTCGGTTTGGGTGGTCGAGAGGGCATTAACTGACTTGGTTGTGGGACCGAGGAAGCTTCCTTTTGTTTTCCCTTATTTATGTACTCGCTTGATTCTCCTTCATTGAGCTCCCGAGTGGGTTCCTCCCTTAAGGTAGTGGCTTTGGTCCCCATGGTTTCTATTGAATCGGAATCATCTTCAGGATCATTCATATACACGGGGTCGTCTCCCGTCCCTATGTTAGTCTTTGAACTGGGCTTGGAGCTCGTGGCATTAAGCGATCTCTTTCGCCGTGTTTTCTTTTTCTTTGCCTGAGCGATTGATGCAGTATCCCTCTCTTCAAGAATGTAGTTTTGATTTTGAAGCATTGACCGTGTAACTACATTCACGGGTACAATGGGTGTGGTTCCTCGTGCTTGGTTGGTGACCTCAACCAAATTCAATGGCGTAATCTTGGGTGCATTAGGATTATGTGGACATTGAGCGATCAAATGATCTATGCCACAACGATTACATGTAAGTACCGGCATTCCCGATGTGCTCCCTTGATTTGGTTGCATCTGAGTAGCGATCTTCTGTAACCTATTAGGGCACTCTGCTACACGATGCGGTCCACCACACTCATAGCATTGAAGAGGTGGTCTCCTCGCCAAGGTATTAAGGTTTTTCCCTCTTGTGGCGAGAGCAGCCGCTTGATATACAGGCTTAACTTGCCCGAAATGATCCTCCATGTAGTACTGGGGAATCATTTCAAACGTATCAATCCCGTATGGAGCAGTAGGGTCTATCTCCTCTTCATAATCCCCACATGCACTATGTGACTCACAACCCATCTGGTTTATTGGGGTAATCCTTGGATGTGGAGGTTGTGGTCCTAGCACTGGCGGTGGTAACGGCACAGACTGGACTACATTCGGATTCCTTGGAACTATGTGCTGTGACGGTTGCTCGATAGGTTGTGCAGGCATTAGCGCGCGGGTACTTGAGGTGTGTTTGACCAAGCTAGTGGTGCCTGGTTTGCCAACATTCGCTTAAGTGTTAGGCAATCTTTAGATTGATGGCCATACTTACCACATGCATTGCAATTCCCATTGAATTTGACTCTAAATGTGGGACATTCACTCGTGCTATGTGGTCCTAAGCACACCGAACACCATTGTTGCTCTCTTCTTGGGTACATATGGCTATTCTGAGGAGCTCGATTACCCCTAAAGTATTCTTGGAGAGCCTTAGTAAGGTCGGTCACAGACATTTCAGATATCTTGGGCTCCTTGGCAATTGGTTTTACCGTCATTGGCTCGTGCCCAGATACTTGCGAACTAACGGATTTTGTTTCTGAAGACACCTTTTTACCTGCAATCATCAAGTTGTCTTCTAACTGGATTGCATTGGCAGTGACTGCTTCCCACGTTGTAAGACCTCTAATGACTAGGCCATTGTAAATGTCCTCGTGGCGCAATCCTCGGATGAATCTATCGAGGAGTTGGTTGTTATTGAAGCGTTCATCGGGAGTGCAGCGAGAATTTAGATGTTTCAATCGACTTATAAAGTCTCTCACTGACTCCCCTTCCTCGCGTTCAGCTTTTTGGAGTTGAGATGCTACCCCCCAAAGCACACCCTCGCGTATGTATTCTTTCAAGAACAATCTCTTGAGAGTGAGGTAGTGAGTGCGCTCTTCAACCCTTAAGGTTCGATACCAATCTCCGGCCTTCCCACTCAAGGTTAAGCCTAAGGCTTTACACGTGCAGCTCATTGTGCTCTTCCAAGGAATCACACACGTGTTCAAAGACTTCAATGTGCTTCCTAACATCCTCGTTACCACTGAAGTTTTGAGTGAGCTTAGCCACTTGTACTGCCTTGCTTCTAGGTTCTCTCTCAGGCATACCCCGCATGTTTTCTGCAATGGATCGTCCGATCGTCTGAGCAAATGCTGCGAGATCACCTAAGTGAGCAGGCATAGTTGGTGGAGGCACTTCTGGGATAGCCTGGCTGATAGGAGTTGGCGTTGGTCTGAGTAAGTTGGCAAATGACGTAGGATATGATATGTGACTAGGCCTAGCTCCCCTTGGATAATGGTTATGATAAGGTGGTCGTGGAGCATACGCCATTGGCATACTAAGAGGCGTAGGAGCTACCTGAGCATGAGTAGCGATAGGTACATAGGGTCGATAGGCACTGGCACGCACTGTTGTAGGTACTGTTCCACTAGGTAGCGGTGTCGTACTAACTACAGCGGTAACAGGTGCACTTTCAGCTATGCTCATCATTGGGGTAGGCATTGCGGATTCCCTAATGGAAAGTTGAGCCAAAGTTGGAAAGCTAAAGTTACTACTCGTGGGCTCAACCTGCATTGAGACTCCAGGCGAAACAACATACGAAGGGTCTATGGGACTCACCGAGGGAGTCTCCAATTGTGATAGGGTTGGTTGTTTGGCCTTGCCCGTATCCAAAAACCTCATAGGGCCAGTGGAAACTAGGTCCACTCCCCTATTTTGCCTCTCAATTTGGATAATTCTATGAATCACCTCACATATCATGTGTTGTTGCTCCTCTAGATTAGTGGCGCTAGATGTAGATCGTAGGACTTCTAACCAACCTACATGGTATGTGTAACCCGTGTATAGGTCCGTTAGAGTCTCTGTGTGTAGATCATATTCCCAATTTTCATTGAGAAATATCCCATCTAGACTTGGTGTGCCAAACGGTTCTCTTGAAGTGGACGCAATGTCACTTCTTATGGATTGGCTTCTAGGGACCTCTACTTTAGGAAGAGCATCGGAATGTGGTAGCTCAGTAGGGCCCTCATTAAACGAAGTGGGTAGAATATCCACATGGACACTCTTTGGGAGGGTAGGGTCCACATAAGATGTGAATGGCGAATCTACTACCCCTCCTTCCTCATTTACTTCGCTTGTCGCATGCTCACAGCGTGTAGCTCTACTAAAGGTCTCTATTAAACGACTAAACATGCTAGATCCGGGCTGTGGGGCCCACACTGGCATGTTTTGGCTTGTCTCCTCAGGGTTCTTGGTAGGGTGCCCTTCCATGGCTTCTGAGTCGGAGGATGAGTCACTATTCGTGGATCTTGGGTTGCACTCCCTTGGGTTCCAGCCGACGAAGGCCAAGATGCCAACGTGGAGGGATGGTGTGAGCCTGCGTAGACTGAAACGCTTTCTAGTGGTTCAGGCTCTAGCACCCGACCAGAACGTAGATGCATGTGACGTGGGTACCCTACGTGCGTTGGTAACTACCCTTGAAACTCACACAAGTGGTTTCTTAGGTGTTTCGCACCCCGTTTTTACTTGTTTTTGTGTTGTTTTTAACCCGTTTTTGACCCCCTTACTTACGGTCGAACTTGGACTAGGGCGTGTGATAGCTCGAAACGAGCGTATCGTTTAAAGGGTCCTAGTGTGCTTTACAGCACCGTGTTCGCCTATCTAGAGCTCCTGTAATCCTCAAAATAGTCCGTTTCCTTTGGGGGGAAAGGGCAAAAGCCTATTTGCTTGTGGAGGAAAGGGTGAGGGCTTTATCCCACATGCTCACTTTACTCCTTGGGGAGTGGGCTACATATAGGGCACAACTTCCCATAAGCTCTCACTTGAGAGAAAGCTATGGAGGCTCACTCTCCTATATATATATATCAAAAAACCGAGACCGAGACCGAGGCCGGGGCCGGGGTCGTGGTCGTGGGTCAATTGGGGTTCTTTCTTTTCAAAATTTTTTTCTCCAATTAGAAAACCTTTCCTCTCCACATGTTTGGTTCTTTCTTTGAAAATAAAATTTAATTTTTTGTTTTTTATTTTTTATAATTTTTTTATTTTTTATTTTCTGTTTTTTTTATGAGATAAGTTTTCTAGGGTTTCCTTAGGGTTCAGCCTTGGCCGCGGTGCAGTTCGCACACACAGCACAGATCTGGGGATTCAGAAATCCCTCTCACACGGGGAAACCAGATAACAGAATGCACGCCCGCACGCGGAGCGGAAAAATAACAAAAAGAAACAGAAATGCAGAAGACAACTTGCAGAAACAGAGATTGAAAACCACAGAAACACCACAACAGCAACACAGACGCCTTTCCTGCAGTACTGTAAATTAAACTTCACGCAGCAGCAGCCGAGCTGCAAACTGGAGCTTGGTGCAGGGCAACTCCCCGGCAGCGGCGCCAAAAATGTGCGCTTTTGCCGCACAGGTCGTAGCTGGGAACTTGCCGGACACCGTATGCGAGCCACAAATGGCTGCAAGCATACAACCAGGAAGGCAAGCTCAAAACAGAATGCAAAAGGTGTGTCACTCACCGCTTAACTGCCGCCTTGAAGGATTCCCGTGTCGCAGCCGTGAAGGAGGAGCCGCCGTCGCCGCTCTACCGCCTCGCCGCCGCCGCCGTGCCGCTACACAGTGCGCTCGATCGCTCTCTCACTCTCTCTCTCTCTCTCTCTCTCTCTCACACACACGCAGGAGAAGGAAACCAAGGAGATAAGGCAAGAGCACTCTTGTATTCACAACACATGAGAATGAGGATTTTAGGGTTACATTTGACTCATATAGGTGACTTGGCCGTTCACACTGTTGAAATTTGAGCATAATGATGAGCTATGGTGGATCATACACTAGAATCAACATAATTAACAAAGTGATTAGCAAGTGATTAAGACGTAATTAGTGAATAATTAGCAAATAGATTAATGTAGGCATGGATACTCAAAAACCAGCAAATTCTCATTAGGGCTATGCCTCAATTTATAGAGTTTACATCAAGCATCAAATCCCCTTGATTTCTCCATGATTCACTCCCTGAATATCTCCACCTCTTGCCTGATTCTCTCCACCTCTTCTCTTTTCCCTGAATATCTCCCAGAATATCTCCACACTCCTAAATTCCCTCATGCTACCCATTATTCTCTCCCAGTAGATTCTTCTCACCTTTTCACAGGTTCTTTCACAATTACATCTCCTCTTTTACAGCCTCTATCCAAGAGCTTGTTCCCACACACACCCTTTTTCACTTGTATATTTCAACACCTCCCCTCAAGTGAATAATCCTAGTACACCTAGACCCTATACCAAGTTTGCCACCCATTACTTGGTAGTCCGCGACCAGTGTCTACTCCTCCCCTCAAGTTATCTCAGCACACCTGGACCCTGTATCAAGTTTCTTTCTTACTTGACAGTCCGCGACCAGTGCCTCAAGTCCCTAAACTCCATAGTCCTTGACACTCTCTCTCTCTCTATGTGTCCAAGGCTACTATAAGTGCCCGCGACCTTGACTAAAGTGCTCACACATACATCTACCACGTGGCCTACATCATCGGTGGCTCAGAGGTGGTTTTACTTTATTGGGGCAGGTTACATTGGGTTGTGGGCTCTCTCTCTCTCTCTCTCTCTCAGAGATTTTCACATGGCTCCTCACTCTTTGGAGCCTCACATCTTCTCTTCTCTTCAGTCTTCTTCTCGTGGCAGCATCTCTCCACGCGTCCGTCTCTTCTTCCAGTCTTCTCGGGGCAGCTTCTCTTCTTGTGGCAGCTTCTCTTCTCGTGTCCATGTCTTCCTTCAGGTCTTCTTCTCGGTGTGGATCCTCTTCTTGGGAAGAGATATTCTTCTTTTTCCATGGCTGGGGCCATGAGCTCGTCCGTCAGGTCATTTTGCTCCATGTGAGCAACATGTTTCAATGTTTTGCTGACAGTTCCTTTGGGCTTTTTATGTTTATTTTGTATCATTATGCAATGCAAACCCAAATTTATGCGGGAGGTCTTACCTCTTGCCTCAATCTGGACAAGGGCAGTGTCTGTTCCCATTTTTACACTGATAAAATGTACCCAATACATAATGCGTATAGCATTCATTCTCATGCACATTCCAAATGCAACTCTGGCTGTGAATAATCTTGAATTTGAGTGAGATTTACAGGCATTAACCAAGGGTTAAATGCAAAATGATGATTTTCACAATTTTATCAGCATAATTTTCCCAGAAATTACACTAAATTAAGGGTAACCAATTTGTACGGGATGGTTGGAGTATCAAACCAACTCCGATTTGAAATCTGAAGTTATAGGGATCTGTATCAGATACCTAATGGTTAATTTGAACCCTCAATTGCACCAAAGTATAGTGATTAGCACTGATTAATCACTGATTAGCAAATTAATGCTCTGGTTTGTGTGCAGAAAACAGAGTATGCGGGGAGCTCAGATCTGATGCCTTCCACTTCAAATGAGCTCAAATGCTTTCAAAGGCATCAATAGCAATGAGTTTAGTAGAGGATTAAGCCAAGAAACACAAGATTTGACCAAATAATGAAAGCTTAATCTCTGTTTTACCAAAGTCACCTGCAGATTTGATGAAGAGCTTGGATCTCACTGTAGACTTAATGAAACTGAATTCTGTCTTCACCAGCTTGTAGAGCATGCTTGAAAACCCCCGGGGCTAAGAGGAATTAGAGCAATTTGATTTGATGAAGTGGGAATTAGTGATTTGCTGCAGAAAAACGTAGCCTGCTAAAACAGCGATTTCTCCCAGCTCCGTTGACGGTTTGCACTTATTTTTTGATGAGCTTGAAGAGCACTAAGATGGCTATCATGTCCTAGAAGGGTTTGCCCTAATTTTATGTATGCAAGGAGAGGGAGCTCCTCCACTGGCTGGGGGTGAAGGGGAAGATAAAAAACTCACTAAAAATTGATTTTTTTTGCTAATTACCTACTAATCCTGATTAATTCACTAATGGGCTCATAAATCTGGTTGATTCTAGGCATGGCTCTGATACCATGTTGAAATTTGAGCATAATGATGAGCTATGGTGGATCATACACTAGAATCAACATAATTAACAAAGTGATTAGCAAGTGATTAAGACGTAATTAGTGAATAATTAGCAAATAGATTAATGTAGGCATGGATACTCAAAAACCAGCAAATTCTCATTAGGGCTATGCCTCAATTTATAGAGTTTACATCAAGCATCAAATCCCCTTGATTTCTCCATGATTCACTCCCTGAATATCTCCACCTCTTGCCTGATTCTCTCCACCTCTTCTCTTTTCCCTGAATATCTCCCAGAATATCTCCACACTCCTAAATTCCCTCATGCTACCCATTATTCTCTCCCAGTAGATTCTTCTCACCTTTTCACAGGTTCTTTCACAATTACATCTCCTCTTTTACAGCCTCTATCCAAGAGCTTGTTCCCACACACACCCTTTTTCACTTGTATATTTCAACACACACTTGGGCGCCCATACATGGCCGGCCGACCCTAACCCTTATCCTACTGATATCCAAGGTGCGCCTCTCATCGGCGATCACCCAATCCCTTCATCCTTAACATATGGTGCCGACAAGCCTACACATTACATACTTGCAATGTGTAGGTCATGTGCATGCATTACAGCATAAAATATTATTATGGTACTTTTTCTTGGAATAACCATGACATTGTCGTTTCAAATCCCATACGGCATTTTGCAAACCTCTCTCTCTCTCTCTCTCTCTCTCTCTCTCTCTCTCTCTCTCTCTCTCTCTCTCTTCATAATAAAAGACATATTACCAAAATTGCTTTACAAATGGCCAACATGGCTGCCATGTGATGTACTAGCTTTCCCTCACTAATTACTCCGAACCACAGGTGTCGCTCGGAGTACCCTCATCCAATATATAGCCATCATTCTCCACCAAATGATCTAACCACCCACAAGGAAGAGACTTGCCACAATAGTAGCCCTTTTATAAGACCTATCTAAGCTATAATACCAACTTTTGTATCAAATATGAAGACATTCCTAGTTAACCAGATATGCCACAAACCTGTCCACCTGAAAAAATGAAAGAAAACTAAATGTTATGGGTTATCTAGCCCATTTTGAAGCTTGAAAAAAATCCAATATTTAACTTTTACGGGCCTATCTGTCAATAGAGTCCATACGCGAGAAAGGAAACCCCACACCTTCTTTGCCACACCGGACATGAAATGAAAAGATGCGAGCATGTTTCCAAGCATGTAGTACAAAACACACAATTGCCAAAAGCAATTTGCCGCTTCTGCAAACTAGTCCCCCAATGGTAGGCCTCCAACTAGTATGCACCATAGGAACACCTTCCCTGAATATGGAATTTTAGACCACTAGCCCTGTAACATTACTTCCTTCCATCAGGACCTACTTTTCTTGATGTTCCATATCCTATTAGCCTTCTCAGTGATCCAGCGCTTATCTTCCACCATCATATGGTACACTTGATTTTTTGTACGCTGGAAAATATCCTGAGGCTTTCTAAATGCCCAATCTAACCAAGGTTGTTGATCCTTGTCATGAAGCCATAGAGCTTGATTTCCACATGTACATAGGGGCCCATGGGCAAAAGGAGAAAGTGACTATAAATAGGGCTTGGGGTACATTGGTAGGATCTTTTGACACTTTTACTAATTTTGGTCATCTTGTACCTTTGGGCTCCATCAATAGAGATTTGGCCTTCCATGGTCAAGCTCATGGCTCACTTGAAAGCCATCCTCTTGGTGAGAGGTTAAACACACTTAGGCTATTTGTGCATCTTCTCTTGCTACGTGCACTTATAGATTCTCTCTCTTGTATATTCATGTGATGAGCCATTTGATAACTAATCTCATGATTAATGGATACTAGATTCTTGCTTTGATGTGTTTGATTCAATATTTTACTCTAGATCCATTTCATTTGGTATCAGAGCCTTGATTTTGATTCATTATCAAGGTTTTGGGCAATAATTTTTTGAATTTTCTCTTGATTTCTTAGAGTTTTGGCTTAATCTTGCTTAATTTCTACTTAATCTTTTGAGATTAGTGGAGGGGAGGCATCATTTCATGTGATTTCATGTGATTTCATGGAGATTTAGCTCAATTGGACCTAATTTGGGTATCCTGGACTAATTATTTGGGATGGGGGTACAAAAATTAGGAAAAATTTAAATTAATCACTTGTTAATCTCTCTGTTAATCATGTTTATCTTTTTGTGCTTCTACTCCAAGCTTTCCATAGCTATTACTTCTCATCTTTCCCCCGTTTTGCTCCCATTTGCTAGGGCTTTTGTTGATCTTGAGGAGAGGAACACATAGAGTCTCAATTTACATGCATTTTTTTAAAAAAATTTAAAAATTTGTTTCCCTTTTCTTTCCCTCCATCATCCGTCAAATCAGATGTCCAGAGTGTGAGATTGTCTCTAAGGAGTTGCATGATCAGGGTGCTATCTTTGTAGGAATCCTCACTTAAAGTGTCGAGCTCAGCAATTGCTTCATCGAAAGCTTGTTTTGCAAGATGGCACGCCTGCTCTGACTGCAAACTCTCCACTACTTGATGATGGGATCAGATGCTCATCGATGATGCGCTCGGCCTGCTCGGCAACTTTGGCCATGTAGACGAGAGACTCCTGCTCTTTCTCGGTGGGGTCATGGCAATGGCGGTGTGGTGGATAGGAAAAATAGGGCAAACACGACAGTGCAGAGAGAGAGAGAGAGAGAGAGAGAGAGAGAGAGGGGGGGGAGGTTTGAGCAGCCCTCAGAAATTACAAAAATCTTCAAGATTTGGATCCATTGGAGGCTCTATCAAGCAACAATCCAACCATTGAAGCTTTCGGAATACCATTGGTGAGTTGCTATAGCCATTTTCTCAAGCAATGGTGATTAATCCTCATGCTATGGACAAATTGGGGTTATTCATGAAAGAAAACCCTAATTTACAGAATTTTAACATTCCTACATAACTCATGATCCATTGGAAAGTGATTACATGCTCTAATGGGGATGCATAGAAAGCTTATTGCTCACCTCTTTCTTTAATCACACCCATTTGGATGTCATGTGGCCATTTGTGAGGCAAATGCAAGATTCTTTGATGAATCCATGCATAAATGGATGAAGGAATGTATATGCTTAGATGCATTGATTGAGCCACATGCATGGAGTGGATGTTGGGTAATAATGAGAAGGTTTTTGCTATGGACATGATGCTTTTATGCATTAGTATGATGCTATTGAGCATTGGAAGAGCTTGATGTGTGATTGGAATCAATTGGTAATGCTACATTCAAATGCAAGTTGATGCCCTTGAATGCCATTTGATGCCAATTACCCATAAGCAATGCTTATGGGAGTGATACCAATTGGATATTGATGTCATGGGTATATGGTATTACCTCACTTGTGCTTATTGATTGATGTTGGATCTTTGGATGAATGGCGGATATTTGGAGCTATGTGGATAAGCATGAGTTCATGCATAATGGTTTATGAGTATATTGTAATGGGCATGAGTCATGCCACATCCTTGTAAGTGATCTGCCTCATTTTCATATTCAAGCTATATGCACCTCAAAATTGTTTGCACTCACATCAATTTCTAGAAACTAGATATGTTGGTGAGGGTACCCCAGGTGTTGGGGGCAGAGAGGCCCGGGGGGGGGGGGAGGGAGCATGGCTTGAATCCACCGTGCCGTGAGTGCCGTGGTAAAGCGGTACGGTGGAGGATTAGGTGTGGAGGTGAAGACTTGGCCTCAACCCGTGCCTTGGTTCGGACTAGGTACGGGGTGAGAAGAGCTTGGCCGGGAGATCGGCAAGCTTCAATGCGCTACACCGACGATCTTCTTCGCACAATCATCCTCTTGGTTTATGTACATGGCAATGGCGCCTTAATATGGACATCTCATGGGAATTGATCTTGCATTATGCCATGGGAAACGTATGGTGAATGCTTTGAATTGCAAAGAATTTGTATGCCTTTTGGTGATGCAAGTTGAGGTACATGCTATGTAATGGATGGTGATGCAAGTTGAGGTACATGCTATGTAATGGATGGGAATTGATAAGAGGATTATGGATTTTTGCATTGCTACTGGAGAAAAATTGAGATCTAGCCCCTAAAACAAAGGAGACTATGTCAAAATTTTCTCAAATTTCTGGTCATATATGGACAATTGAAGCTTGTGAGCATATTTTACAGACCTTGGGATGCCAATGAGATGCGAAAGGTGTTAACATTGGTTTGGGAGCAAACAAAGATCAATTGGGCACAAAAAGGGTCGCAAGAATCTGCAGATTCACAAAAACCCTAATTCAATCCCAACCCTTTTGGACTGAATTAAAAGGGACCATATGAACTCTTAGTGCTTCCTTAGAGCTGCCCAACGAGCCCTTAACCTCCGCATTTCGATATCTCTTTAGGGTAGAATTTAGGGTTTTTGCAGAAATAGTAAACCCTGATTCAGTCACACGGGTTTGAAGGTCTTCTAGATCCAATTACATAGGCTTGTAGTACTCATCCAAGGCTTCCATTTGGATATTTTTATGTCAAGTTGTACCCAAAATACCGGTTCAGCCTATAACCCTATAAACCCTAAAACAGAGAATAGTAGCACACCTCATCTCTTACGGATCTTTGCATAATGGTCTAGTACACTTCATTAGCTCTCCAACAAGCTTTAGATCACTTCAATCGGACATCCCTACCTCAATTTAGAGCCAAATTTCTGAAACCGAAGGTTTCCATGGGGCCGAAGCCAAAAGAGTGACCGAGGCGCAACACTTTGGCTTCCGACGAGGTAGAGGGCGAAGAGACAATGATGGAACAAGGAATTTTGGATGCTCCGGAGGATACTCTTGGGCACACTTCAAGAGAAGGGGATACTTTTGGGCATACTTCAAGAGAAGGGAATGAGGAGTTGAATGTCGGAAGTGCCCATAAGCACACCCCACAATCTTCGCATGCCATCCCCATCAATTCGATCATGCAAATGCTGATGGAAATGAATGCTAAGATGGACCCGATGGCTACAAGGGTGGGCTTGACACTATGGCTACAAGGATGGAAGTTTTGGAAGAGAGGGTTTCTCGGCCAATGAGCCAACCTTTCTACGATAGTGGTCATGGTGCTTTACATGAAGGCAAGCAATTTGGGACAGCTTTTGAAGGCCGTAGGGAAGGCAAGCTACCCTTGGTACAAGAGGTTTCTCCCAAGGTAACACATGAGCATTCCACCAAGAATGTCACTTTTGGATTCATGGCGGATGCTAGGAGGCCTTCTATGTGGGAGATGAAGCCTACTACATTCCTTGCGGGTTCTTCTCAATTGGATGGAAAGCAACATGCACCTAAATTCAAACATGAGGAGTCAAATTTTGGGGATCCGAGGAGAGTACCTTTGTATCCCAAAGCAAAATTCTCCATGCTTGAAGAGGAGGTGTATGATATGGATGATGTGGTTGAGCTTGATTGGGAACATATGTCATTCATTGAGAGACAAATAGAAGCTCATGATAGGTGGATGGAAATGCCAAATTTCCTCAAGAGGGAGTACAAGGAATTTGCACAATTCCTTGGATCTTTTGTGCAAATGCAAAAGCACAAGCCCTCGCACCATCATGAGAATACATCGTCAACCGTGGCAAAGGATGTAAAGGATAAGATTTCACTCTCTAAGTTCAAGGGTGATGGTTTAGCCCCACATGAGTTGGAAGAATGGATGAATAAGTTGGATACATACTTTCAGCTCTATCCGAAAAATGAAAGGGACAAAGTGCATTTTACATCCTTGCATTTGGAAGACTATGCACATCAATGGTGGAGATGTCATGACAATAGTGCCTCAAGTACACTTCGAGCCATTTGTTTGTGCACTCCGTTTGCCCATCCGTTTGAGGGTGATAGGATGTAGAAGGAGTGATTTGAGTCTCCAAGTTCTCATACAATGTCTTCCAAAAAGTGCCCATGAACTTGGTATCTCTATCACAAACTATGTTGAGTGGCAAACCATGTATCTTGAGAATACATGCTCCATACATTGCTTGGCAATGTGAGAGGCCCCATAAGTAGTCTTGGAAGCAATAAAATGAGCTGATTTGGTGAGTCTATCCACCACCACAAATACTTGATCCCATCCATGCTTCGTCTTTGGCAAGCCCGTGATGAAGTCCATGGAAATGTGAGTCCATTTTCCATCCGGAATAGGCAAAGGATGAAGTAAACCACTTGGCAATTGGTGACTATCCTTATTCCTTTGGCATGACACACATTCCAAAACAAACTTCTTGACATCCCTCCACATGCCTTTCCAATAGAAGCTTTTGCTCACTTTGTCAAATGTCTTGAGAACACCAAGATGACCTGAAAGCGGTGAAGAATGCATCTCATGAAGCACCTTGGGAATGTAGGATGAGGTTGGAACCAAATACACCTTATCCTTGTGCCATAGTAGACCATTCCGAAGCTTATATAATGAGAAAATTCTTCACCATCTCCTTGCTGTAATTTTCTGTAAATATGGACAGCACTCTCATTGACAAGATACTCCTCTTGTATCCCTTTTATCCATTCACTATACACTCCCATAATTGATGTCAAGGTGCAAGCCCACATTCTAGACAATGTGTCCGCTACTACATTGTCCTTTCTCGGAGTATAGGATATCTCAAAGTCATATCCTTGAAGCGTAGCCAACCATCTCTTTTGCTTGGGAGAAAGATTGGGTTGAGAGAGGAAAAATTTCAACACCCTATGATCACTTCTCACCGTGAAATGAGCACCATAAAGATAGTGATGCCATTTCTTGATTGCATGAAGTATAGCCAACATCTCTTGTTCATACACATGCAATTCCATCTCCTTCTTGGAAAGCTTCCTACTCTCAAATGCAATGACACCATGCTCTTGATATAAAACTGCCCCAAGACCTCTTCCACTTGCATCCGCTCTCACATAGAATGTCTTTGAGAAATCCGGACAAACAAGAATAGGAGCTGATGTAAGTAAAGCCTTGAGCTCATTGAAACTCTTGTCGGCAATGGCATCCCAAAAGAAAGCTTCCCTCTTAAGGGTAAGAGGTGCCGCAATTGATGCATAGTGCTCCATAAATCTTCTATAGAACGAAGATAGACCCAAAAATCCTCTCAATTGAGTTGCATTAGTAGGGGGTTGGCCATTCTTTGACACATGCCACCTTCTTTGGATCAGCCCTAATGCCATTTTCTCCCACCAAGTGTCCAAGGTATTCAACCTCATTCACCATGAAAGTGCACTTGGTCTCCTTTGCAAACAATCTATGCTCCCTCATGACCTCAAAAACTTGCTTCACATTTACCAAATGCTCTTCTTTGCTCTTGCTATAGACCAATATGTCATCAAAGAACACAAGTACAAATTTGAACAAGAAAGGAGCCAACACCCTATTCATGAGTGCTTGGAAGGTGGCCGGGGCATTCGTGAGACCAAAAGCCATAACCATGAAATGAAACAATTCTCTTTCGGTCCTAAATGTCGTCTTCTCTTCATCACCCTCCTTCATCCTTATTTGATGGTATCCCGATCTCAAGTCAATCTTGGTGAAGAGCTTTGCCCCTTTTATCTCATCAAGAAGGTCATCGATGCGAGGTATGGGGTATCTATTCTTGATGGTTACCTTATTCAAATCACGGTAATCTATGCACATATGAAAGGAACCATCCTTCTTCTTCACCAATAGAACGAGAGATACAAACGGAGATTGTGAGGGTTGAATGAGACCCATGGAAAGCAATTCTTGCACTTGCTTTGCCACTTCTTCCCTTTCCACCTTTGGCAACCGATAAGGAGGTTTGTTCACAACCTTTGCATTCGGCTCAAGTACAATGGCATGGTCGATTTCCCTCTTTGGTGGCAAACTCTTTGGCACTTGGAAAATGTCCTCATAATTCTGGAGAAGAGCTGCCATATCCTTGTCTATGTGCTGTCCATTGCTATCCATCCCTTCTTGAGTGACATGCAACACATAGACTGTACCAAGAGTTTTGAGTTCCTTCTTGAGTCTCTTTGGAGTGATCAAAGAAAGCTCTTTTGGTGTATTTCCAGCCAATACCACAAGCTTTCCATCATGTGAAAAGCTAATAACACCTTGTTGAAGGTTCATGTGAAAATCACCAAGAGAAGCCAACCAATCACATCCCATAATCACATCAATGGGTCCCATGTCCAATACTACCAAGTCACCTTCCCAAGCATATGAAGAGGATAAACTCACTCTTGTTGAAGGGCAAAACAATTTGGCTTTTTCATTCTCTCCATTTGCTACTTGTACTTGGAAGGTTATGGGTAGCGCTGTCGGAGATAGTTTGAGAGAGTTGAGGGATTTAGAGTTAACAAAACTATGAGTACTCCCTGAATCCACCAAGATGTGTGCAACTCTCCCATTAATGGTGCCCACCAACCTCAAGGTGTTCGGACTCTTGCAACTCGCCAAAAGCTCTTGTGAAATGGAACATACATAGGCTACATTTTCTGCATCTTTTAGCATATTGTCCCTCAAAATGCATGCATGATCCCTTCCACCGGGGTCGAAAGAAAACTCATCCTCTTCTTTGACAAAAGAATGACCCTCCAAGTCTTCTTCATGTGTCTCTTGCTGCAATCTTCAAACTCTTCTACATCATGAGATGACTTGGAATCGTTATCCTCATCCATAATGATCATAGTAACCACCACTTTCTTTGATTTGCAAATGTGCCCGGGTGCCAACTTCTCTTGGCTTTTTAAACATAGGCCTTTGCTCCTCAATTCCTCAATCTTAGGATCATCCATCCGTTGAGTCTTCTTGAATGGTTGAGGAGGCTTCTTGACAAACCCATTGCTCTTCTTAGCATCATTATGAACTCCACTTGTGGACTGTCCACTTCCAAAAGATGTATGGAATTTTGAAGTGTAAGTGGATGTCAAAGAAGGTAGAATTTTTCCCACATTTGAAGAAGTGTGAAGTGGCTTATGAAAAGGTACATTGGGCTGAACCCTCTTATACTTTGGCTCATATAGCTCCGCCAACCTCATAGCCTCTTTGATAGTGCTTGGTCTTTGTGCCGAGACATCCGCTTTGATGTATGAATCTAGACCATTCAATCGCATGCCTTCATTGAGTCCATCCACAAACATAGAGAGCTTCATGAACCTCTTGATGTACTCCCTAATCGACATGCCCTTTTGTGTGAATTCATACCATTCTTCATGGTATCGGTCAAGAACCAAAGGCGACACAAATTTCATATTCATTTCATGCTTGAGTTCTTCCTATATATGTGGCATAACTCCTTCCTTGAGCATATGTGCAAGCATCGTGGGATGAATGGCTTTACCTTGCTGAATTTTGTCATAATTCAAGCAAGCAGTTGAGTATTGGGATGTCATCTTTCGAGGCTCTTTATGGGTATCAAGTGCATGTGCCATCTATTGCCTTCCATGAGGATAAAATGGTTAATCCTTTAGCCAAGGAAGAGTTGGAAAGGATGAAACAACTTCTTCAATTATGCAAGGATAATATGAAGAAGGCACAAGAAGTCATGAAGGCAAATGCGGATGAGCATAGACGCAAAATGGAGTTCAAGGAAGGTGATTAGGTGTTGCTCAAGCTTCCTAAGAGCCGTCACAATATTCTCAAAGGGTCTTCCACAAGGGAAGCTTCATCGACAACATGGCTGCCATAACAGTCCTACATGCTATTTTTGGAGAAGGAGTTTGCCGGCTTCACTACATTTGGTTTCCCTATTCCAAATGTATTCGAGGCGCATTTTTGAAGACCTCTCTACTTCCCATGGGTTTACATTGAGATTGCGATTCAATTGTAAATATCTTGTATGATTTTGAGGACAAAATCTTTGGGAAGGGATGGTTTGTTTCATGAAGCCATAGAGCTTGATTTCCACATGTACATAGGGGCCCATGGACAAAAGGAGGAAGTGACTATAAATAGGGCTTGGGGTAAACACATCACCTCCCATAGAATTCAACTGCAACCACTGATTTGAAGGCTTCCATTTAGTGTGTGCCAACACCTCCTTCCATGAGATCATCAAATGAGAAAGGAGAGGTGAAGCCACCACTTGAACCTGTTGGGAACCATTTACTACATCCCACCATATACCATCAATGCTGGTATTACCATGCGCAAGTGAGACCTCCTCTATGAGGGCCTTAGCCATTACCATCCATGGCTCTTGAGATACACACATATCTTGCAAAAGAAAGCCCATCTCCTAGAGACCATATGTAATTTGACATCTAACAGGGTTGTCCCTCCACTCCTCTTCAGAGTAGTAACATGTTCCCAAGAAAGCCATGTCTGCCCTAGCTTATTTCCTTCTCTTTTCCACAGCATAAATCGAATTGGTTGTTGTAGTAGCTAATGCAAAGCTTTGCCCTTCCATGGCAATAAAGGTAAGAAAAAAGATCTCATGTTGATCATAATGGATCGTGCCACTTTGAGCTGAACATGCATAGGCCAACCTTGAGATTTCCAATAAACTTATTATTTATCCTTGTAGAAATCCATGCCAACAAAGCTTGTGAATCAACATCAACTCCAATCGGATAACCCAAGTGGCGTATGATGCATCTCCTTTGTATGACCTACCTGTTCCATCCCAAACCAAGAAAATCGCTCTCGCCAGCTTATCATGGCAAATTTTTGTATATTAATGCATAATCCTGAAGCAAGATTTCTATATATTTATGCATAACCCTGAAGCAAGACCAAAAGTATCCCAAACAGCCATAGCCTTCTGAACATTATCTCTTTGAGCTTTAAGGAACATGAAAGAATCATCTGTCAATGCCTAGCTGACCATCTGCTCTCCACTTGAAAGTGTAATCCCTACAACTTCACCATCCTCAGCTAGATCATCTAGTCGAGATAAGATTGGATGTGTAACAATTGCAAACAAGAGAGGGCTAAGTGGGCATCGTTGCTTGACCGATCTCGTCAAATGAATGGGCTCAGTCACCCCACCATTAATCATAAGCCTAGCCACTACATGTTGGCTAATAGTATAAATTAAAGAAGCTATGTGAGGGCCAAATCACATAGCCTGCATAAGCTGTGAAAGAAAAGACCAACTAACGTCATTATAAGCCTTTTCAATATCCAATTGAAAATAGAACCACCTCTTGCCTCGAAGCCCTTGCCTAATCAATGCCAATTTGTACATTTCAGTATATTATGTAAAATATTCGGACCTTTCATAAATCCATATTGCCTTGGATGAATCAAAGTAGGAAGAAAACATTGCAACCTGTTAGCCAAGACCTTTGCAAATATCTTATACATGGCCTCCATCACTGTGATTGGTCTCCATCGATGTAGATTAATTGGGGATGTAACTTTAGGCAATAAACGTACAAGCCCAATCTTCCAACTCGCAAGCATGATACCTGTATTCCACACCTCCTGAAAAATAGACGTGAGAGGGGCCTTCAACTCATCAACATACTTTGTGGAAATTTCATTGGGGAGCCCATCCCATCCTGGACTTTTCCTTTTAGACAAATGCTTCAACACAACTTCCACCTCATCCTTAGAAATATCTCTTTCCAAATCATTTGTACTGGTGATGACGAACCAAGTGAAACAAAGACTCTCTAGCTGCAATGACATCAGGAGATATGACCTCATGCAGCCCAAACAAATGGCAATAAAAGTCCATACACACATCTAGAACAAAAGCAAGATCTGTAATCAATACTCCTTGCCTATCTTGCATCCTGACAATATTCTCATGTGCATGCTTTTGCTACAAACAAGCAAAGAACGTATGTGACTGATAATTAGAATCCAATAGGGCATCCATTCGAGCCATAAGCTTATATCTCACATATTGATTCTCATACAATGTGACAACCTGATGGGACAACCAATCAATAGCTATCTCAATGTCACGGCAAGAATCTTCCTCTTGAACCACCTGGTTCAAATCAACCAATAACAATTCTACTTTCTGCAACTTCTCCCTAAAATATGAAGCATTATGAATCCCATACTGGCAAGCAAGCTTTTGAATGTTTTACATACAACACTCCCAAGTTGATACCCCAAAAGAGATTACATGGCCTCGAAAGTTTTGTAACACCTCCAATATAAACTGATGGAAAATAGTATGCTCCAACAAAGTTTGTTAACCTTAAGATGAGCCTTTCCCAATAATGGCCTATAAGCATCCACAGAATGGCTCTACATCTCCAATACCAAAGGGAAATAATCTAACAAAATATGATTATATTCCACTTGCATGGACAATATCTCTAGCAGAAACAATCATGCTGGAAAATATACATTTGGACCAAACGAGCTCTTGTACCCACGTACTGTTGAGAGGCAAATGTAAATCCTCTCTCATGCGGGTGTAGCCATTTACCACATATCTTATTTCAAAATTTGATTGGCAAACACATTCCAACTGAGCCTCTCTGACCCATCCATAAAAGAGTGAGGTGTAGAAGCATGCTCCGACAATTCACATACATTAAAATCGCTCAACACAAAGCCAAGCTTAGTGTTGCACAAACACAATAGATCATCCCATAACTGATGACGTTGTGCAACACCTTTAGGCGCATACAATCCCCCATAAGACATAATGTCTCATCCATAAACTCCACTTCCACAACAATAAACTGCCCTCAGACACCCTCAGACACCCTGCATAACCAATGATGGCTTAAATTGAGATTTCATCCATAAACTCCACTTCCACAACAATAAACCGCCCTTAGACACCCTGCATAACCAATGATGGCGTAAATTGAGATTTCACTGCAATCATGACTCTTGATTGTGTAGTGGGGTTCCCATTATAAAACACACGAAAGTCCTTGCAACCATACACTTGTCTAGCCATGGAATGTTTTTTATGCTCCATAGCACAGAACATATTCCATTGACCTAAAACAGAGTATGCCGAATGCAATAATTCTTGGACGTTGAACACACACCTTTTACATTTCAAAGAGCAATCCTCATCATAATCCATTAAAACGGAAAGCAAATCAATGAGAGGTACCACCATCAGCCTCTTTCCTTAAAATATTACACAGGATCCTCAATGCCTTCTCACTCCATCTGTTCCCATACTCTTCGTCGCAACAAAACATCCACTCGTTCCTTCTCACCTAAAGTATGGGCGCATCACTAGGTGATCCTTTCTCCACTTGGCATCCGGATACTTCTTGCCCATGCGCGCTGATATGATAGGAACCTTTTTTATCAAATAGAAAAGGAAAATTTACTTGATTTTCTTTCGTAAGTCGAGGTTCCAGATTCTACTACCGAGAGTGTGACACCATACCTTGGTTATCTTTCTCTTGAGTCCATCTTGTGGCACCAGGACGAAATGATGAAGAGGCACCATGACCAACTCCCACATTTTGATTACCACTAGAAGTAGCTATCTGGCAAGCACCTCTCTTCGCCACCACAAGCCAAGGGCTATCTTTTGTATTTGCCAAAATTTGTTTACCTTTATCTACCAAAACTTGTTTACCTTTATCTACAACTCGTTCACTTTGTTGTGCTACTTGTTTTCCCTTCTCTAGATTCAAAGGAGATTCTCTAGATTCAGGAGCTAAAGTATCTTTATGAGGCAGACCTTGGGACACATTCGGTTGTGGCTTAGCATTCACCTCCTCTAGACACTATGAAATGAAGTGATCCATCTTCCCATAACGGAAGCAATGTCTTGCAAACGATCCCCACTTTAATTTGAAATACAAAGGGCCAAATCCATCCATCCACGGATAACCTCAATTGTTAAGGTTAAGTATCCCACATTATGCAAACCCTATTTTTATTCTTGGATGACAATTTGGGCTCCACCAACACCCCCCTAATAGTACGCATGGCCAACGGTAACAATTCCCACATAGTTGATGCAAAGTCTGCTACCTCAATCCAAATATGGCATGCCTTGTGCAACATATCTCTAAACTCTACCACCATAGGCGGCAGGGTATAACATGCACCAACTATCCATCTAGAAATAACGGGACTTTCTACATAACCAAATCTTGAACTTCTTTGGATGAGAATAGAACCTCATAGAATTCTCTGGGACTGTCAAAGATCTTCTCCACAAAATTACCACCTAATAAATCATGTAACCAATCTGTAATCCTATTGGAGAATGGAATTCGTCTAGTAAAAAAAATAATTTGAGCTTTGTTAAGGATTCCACTTGTGCCTTAGCTTGTGCAATTTGAATCTCAAAAGCCACCTCGTGGTTCTCTTCCTATGGTGCATCAAGAAGCAAGGTATCCAAAAGCATCCAACCAGCCTCCGTCCCTTCATATTCATCTTCAATAAACCCCTGCCTTTTAGCCTGATCTACAGGCTCTTGCTCTGGCTTTGGCCCTCCACCCTCAATCTTCTCTGCATCTTTTGTGGAGACATGTGCCTCTACAAAATCCATATCTATGGTTTCCTAACTCATTTCTAGTGATGGCTAAATCTATGGATCACCTGTATTCTTTCAATATCTCGAGCCTAATCTACTCTAAACCTTCCAACACTGCCAACGAAGCCTCTGCGACCAGGAGCGACCTTCCTTCTTGACCTTCAACGTGGTTGCAAGCGAGGAAAAAACACACATGAAGGATAGCGACCCGCCCAGCCCCAATGCACCGCAAGTAAGGTTTAGCTCGAACAACTGCAAATTTGACTCCCGCTGATTCTTCGACTGCTTTTCCTCCCGATTTCGCTTTCTACTCTTTTTTTTTTCTGTGTCTCAAAACTTCATAAGAGGAAGCGATGCCGAATTAATGCGACAAGTTTCGACTTCCGAGCATCCTCTCTCCTCGTTCGTCTGTGGTAGCCTAAAACACACGCGCGCGCGCGGGCATGCCGGGTTATTCTCTCTCTCTGTGGACCTGCTTCCTCCCCTTCTCTCCTTGGTGTTCGTCCTCCTCCCTCAGCTCTGCAACCCATCTCTCCTTCTCTCGTGCTTTTCTCAAAACTCTCTCTCTCTCTCTCTCTCTCTCTCTCTCTCTCTATGTACGTACTTATGCGTATATATATATATATATATATATATATATACATACATACATACATGCATACATATATATGTATGTATGTACGTACGTACGTACATAGGTATGTATGTATATGTGTGTGTGTGGGGTATATGCATGCATATAGGGTATTCAATCATCTAATCACCGTAGTACGGACCCTCATATCTCAATCCCTCTGAAACTCACCTTTTCAATCATCTAAGCGCCACTATGTAGTACTCTACCCTCTTGTCTCAATCCCTCGAAAATTAACCTTTTGGTTATATACAAAGGTTAACATAAGCCAGATCATAATAGAGACGCATAAGTTATGTTTGTGTTGTGAAGGGAGAATTTCATGCAACAATATTTTGCACAAAATGTGGGGTCTTTGGGCTAATTGTACCAAAAAAATAGTGATACTCTTAGGAAGATAAATCTTATTTTTAAACTGCTAGAGGCTTAAAAAGACTCATAAAGCAGAAGATTTAAAACAGTTAGACTTGTTAAGATATTTATTTAATCACCATAATGACTAATATTTAATTAAGCTTAAGTAATAATTCATATTTATTTAATCACCATAATGACTAATACTTAATCAAGTTTAAATTTGCTAGAGGCTTTAAAAAAGGACTCGTGAAGCAAAAGAATTAAAACAATTGGACTTGTTATTTAAGATATTTATTTAGTCACCATAGTGACTAATATTTAATCAAGCTTAATCAACACAATGACAAATATTTAATAAAGATTAATCACCATAATGATTAACATTAATCAAGCATAGTTAATAAATAATGACATAGCATAGTGCTGAAATGGACTCATATCTATGAGGCTCACATACTCTATTATGCTATGTCATTAATTGATGACATAGCATAGTGCTTAAATGGACTCATCCCTACGAGACTCACATCCTCTTGATATATGTAATCAAGGTTAATTAATAATTAATGAAAGGATGTAGTGCTTAAATGGACTCATCCTTACATTGAGGCTCACATCCTCTTGATATATGTAATAGATCATTGAATAGTTGTTGCAGCTCAATCGTGTTCAATTCATCTCTTCTATGTGCATCTCTCTCTCTCTCTCTCTCTCTCTCTCTCTCTCTCTCTCTCTCTCTCTCCCCATTACTATTGATTTTGTGTGTGATATGAGTGTTGAGTTCTCTCAACAAAACACTACAAGGTATCAGAGCACATGCTTAACAATCTTCATTCCTGGAGTAGACCAAAGTGGAAGATTGAAGAATCATAGCACCCATCGCATATGCAACACACTCATGGAGGAGCCATTTTTACTTTTTTTTTTAAAAAACTCATGATGTTTTTGAACATATCTTTTGGAAATTTATCAACATCCCTATTGAACATCCACAAGATGAAAATTATTCATGGAGAACTGTACTCGCTTACACTCGATGGATGTTATATAGTTAAACAATGAATCTCTCAAAAACCAACCTAGTAACGAAAATGCAAACCTTTGTTGTTCTCTGGGCATGTATGCACCCGTGTTTGTTCCCACACACATATACACAAACATCATATGCATAAACATACACACACACAAAAACACTTGCATGTATACACTTGCATGTATACACATAGAATCTCTCTCTCTCTCTCTCTCTCTCTCTCTCTCTCTCTCATATCACACACATGCACATCTAGTAGCAAAGATGTAAATCTTTGTTATTCTATAGGTATGTATGTGCCCATTTGTGCCCACACACACACACACACACACACAAACACCGTATGCACAATCATATACACATGCACACACATAAAAATTACACACAAGCACACACAAAAAAATGTAAACCTTTGTTAGGCATATATGCACCTGTGTTTATGCCCACACACACACAAATACCATATGCACAACACACATGCACACACAAAAACACTTGCATGTATACACATAGAATCTCTCTCTCTCTCTCTCTCTCTCTCTCTCTCTCTCTCTCTCTCTCTCTCTCTCGTATCACGCACATGCATGTGTGTGTACACATACACGCACATAATCACACTCACGGACCATATTTTAGGATGTTGGGCCCCAAGTAATATGTCTCACATTGCTAATGCCCTTTTTATCAAAGTATGAGCCATTGTTACTAGAATCGTATCCAAGAATACACGATAGCGATATGCATAATATTAAAAAATATGATGCAGTACAACATTACCAATTGTTCAAGTCAAGAGTTTACCCCAGCCTTTTCCAAAACAAGTGTCATTTCTTACATTGCCATAGAGTCCCAAATTCAATATCCCTTTTGAGTGCACTAGCGTCCATTACATCATCACTCCATTATTACATTGGAATGCTTCCATGGTTGTGGAGGAGAGCTCTCTCTTCCTAGAGGGAGGCAAGAAGAGAAGAGCCTTCATGTTGGTTCTCTCTCACAAGAGGTGGGTGGAGATGAACCTAATAAAAGGGGAAGACGCCAACACTCAAACCTATTCAGCAAAGCCATCAAGCATGCAAGACTCCAACAAAAAACACAAGAAAGAGAAGAGAGGGGAAGCTCAAAAGTATTTTATTCCAAGGGAATTAATGTGTATTTCTCAATGCAAAAAATGACATACAAATGGCTAGTGTTCACACTTGGTCGATCATAAAAAAGTATATACATGAACTTTTTGAATTCCCTATTTGGAATGAAGCTCACAGTAAGGCCATTATAAGGCGTATTGCTATCTCATAAAAGATGGGCTACCATTACATGGCAAAGTAGGAAAGCACCCTACGATAGGTCAAACGAGTAAAACCGTGTTAAAAGGAAAGTAAGCAGAGCTTAGTTGTCAAGTCTAAAAATCATTGGTTTCATGCCTCCAATCCTATTGTAAGCCTCTGCAACTTTTAAATAATGGTGAAGGACATTTTATGTCATAAGAAAGGATACAAACCCGAGGGTGTCACAAAAAAAAATGTAGGATATGACTAAAGTGCATTATTGTATGAGAGTTTTGTTAATAGGTCCTTTAAGTTAGGAAGCATGTCAAGGCTACATATGGTGAAAAGTGGGATACAACGCTCATGTCCAACGTTGTGAGTTATTTAGGCTCGTACAAGGAAAGAGAACCGGTGGCTTTGTTTTGTGGATTATTACACCAGGACCACCTTAATTCAATTGGTAATGAGCGATGATGGTGAGAAATGGTGGTCTAGAATTTAATTTAATTTAATTGGTAATGAGCGATGATGGTGAGAAATGGTGGTCTAGAATTGTTTGGCATCATTTCCAAGAGACTAGAGATAATTTGGGTTGCTTCATTACTGCTTTGTTATTGCTAGTTGATTGAGGTTTTATTGAGAACGTGAAAATAGTGAAAGAAGAGGTAAATGGTCTAATGGTGATTGAAAGGAGTTGTTTCCTTTGAAGATCTTTAAAGGTTCTTACGCATGTAAAAATAGTCAAAGACGAAGTAAATGGTCTAAATTTTCAAAAACGTTACTTGAGTCACTTACTTTTGGTGCACTTAGGAGTTCATAAAAGCTACCAAAATTGAACGGGCTTTGCAGTGCTCTAGTCCTTGGTTCAAGTACAATGAAAAATGACCTCATTTCTCTCCTTCTAAAGAAAAAAGGGTTACGAATAAAGTAAATAATTTTAAACATTTAAAAATATTATACTATGTTAAAACCCTAGGCTTTAACATTGCTAAAAGCCACTTTCAATAAATCATTCCATTGAGAAACCTCAACCTTCAACCTTAGTAAGAGCCACCTTCATTTTTCTAGTTTCAACCCATTTGTCATGTCAACTACAATGTATAACATGCCCATTCAAGAGGTTGTAACTTGGTTAGAATTAAGTAGTGAATGCGAAACGTAGATTATCCTTACATGAATTTGAGTTCATCATCTTACTCTCATGATTTAGATGTTATAAAGATTGGTCCAAACACAACCAAGTACTCACCATTTAAACTTGTGAATCAAGAAGAAGATGAAGTGCTCTCACAATGAAATCTCCAAGCAGGAAAGATATGTACCATGAAAGATTCGTGGATTAAAAAAATGAAGATGAACACATGACAAGGCTTTCCGTTGAAAGTGAAGAAACAAAAATATGTAAGGAATGATTGTTGTCAAGAGATTCAGTGAGGCAAACGTACCAAGTGTTTTGTTTAATTGTGCAGAAGTTGGGATACTCTAAAGTCTTTGATGCAAGACAAATATTTCTTACTTTAGGTTGAGCACAACAAACAAATTTGTTAAAAGCATCAATAATACTTATAAGGTTCTCAACAATGGCCCAAGAAGGAACAAATCATCCTAAGAGAAGAACTAGATGAGGAGCACTGCCTAGGGTTTGTGGGAATCACAACCAAATCTCACTGTTGAACTCTCTTCTTTCTTATTCGTTGAAATTAGTATTCACATAGGCACGTTGCAATGTGCTAGGCCAAGCCTATGAAAGGATAAGATGGAAGGAAGACTTCAAGCAAAGGTGGAAGAGTCACTATCATAAAGAAACCCATAGTGTTACATCAAAAAATAGAGGTATACAAAGTATCGTCAATAAACTAGGGCACGATTTTCGAAGACAAAGACAATCTTACCGATAGTGTATAAAAGCCCAGCCATCTTCGATAGTGGTGCCGAAATGAGCATCCTTACGAAACACTATTGGGACCAACATGGAAGTCAACTACCCTTGGACAAAACATTTTGGTGGTGAAAATGGCAAATGGAACGAACACTAAACTCTTGTGCATCACTCAAAACCTCAAAATCAAGACCAAACACTAATTTTCAAATAAAACTTTGTGGCAATGATCGCGTGTGTATGACATCATCTTAAGGCATCCCTATATGTGTGAGTCCTCATTGATTTTTGGTACATTTCCATTTGAAACAAGCACATACATTAAAGGTCGACCTCCGCACATGGAAAACACACCCCATAGGTAGACATTTTCTACCACATGAGTTTATTATGATTGTTTGGACTTCAACCATTAACATTTGTCAAAACTTGTACCCACAACATATAGAGGATGCTGAGTGAGGAAGATCTAGGGTTATTTTTGCTCAACCTAGATTATTCCTATGATTGGATGAAAATTCTAGCAACAATAGACATCCATATTATTGCTAGAACCAAAGGCATTATAAGGATTCAAGCCACAAACCATACCTACCCATGTGTCATTGGAACACCTTAAGTGTGAGATGATCCATCACCTGAAACCCCACCTCTTAGTGTAGCTAGACTTTCCATTTGGCAAAAACATGCAAAGAACATGAGCCCTTAGCTCATAACCTAGCCACCTGGGGAAACATAGGTTCCCTAGGCCAACCCTTGGTGTGCATACATGCATAATCAAAGAGAAAGATATCCTCGCAAGAAGCTCGGTGTGAGAAAAACTCAATACGTATCAATAGTACGATAATCCTTGAGCTCCCCACCAACAAGGTAATAATGCTCCTCTACAAAGAGGATACCACAATAAGGTAGATGTCAGGAACCCCTTCAGAAACATGTATGGACTCAATGCTAACACTTTGGTAAGCCCACTACTACTACCCTCACTACACCAAAAAATAATCAACAAGCCATCGTACCCGCAAGAGTGTGGCTTGGCTTCTCGGTAAATGGCACCCTAGAAAGGTGGCAAGCCCACCTACATCCCTAAGCTAGCCCCAATAGTACGTTTATGTGAGCTTGGACAACCGATCCTTTCACTGGCCTAGTATTACATTGCCATGTCTAGTGAAACGTGCTTCTCAACCCATCGTCTCTAATTGCCCACCTTGGTCTCAAGGCCGACAATCCTTTCCCAAACGAGGAGGAATCCTTCCTTGAACCCCACTAAGCCTTGCCGAAGGAGACGAGAGCCTCGACGTTGTCAACACCCCTTCTCAAGAAAAATCTAACCTCATTGTCGCCCACTGTCTCTCAACCAATCATTTTTGCTTCAGTGGGTGAATGCATGCAAATAGAAAGCATATGGGTGAATGTATGCAAAAAGAAACGATATGGGGAGTCATCATTTTATTGCCTTAAATCGAGAGGATTGCAATCAAAAAGCATATGGATGAATGCATGCCTTAAATCGAGAGGATATGGGAATCATCATTGCATTACCTTTTTCAAGCATTAATCATTACATACTAAAATGGACCTTAGAAGAAAACTCTTATTCTTGAAAATGTCACATAATATATTTATTGAAAATGCAAAAACATTTTGGTGCCATATTACGACAAGTGACCTCTTTAATACCTTCATTACAGGGACTTGCCACCTTTCTCTTTGCTTGTTTTTCTTTGTGGTGGTGGCCTTATTGTAAAAAATTTTGGTCAAAAAAAAAAATCAAAAGTCACGTGCGAGAGATCAATTGGGACAAATGGTTCTTGACAATGTGACTTGAAATAGCAATTCTTTGCGAAGAGTTTTGTAATAACTCGGATCAACATGGTACCTGCACATAGTCTCGATCTACACGTGTTTGGTTTAGCAGTTCACGTTGTAATATGGTTATAACTTAGATGACCAATTAAAAAGTACTAGCTTTGACACTAGCACCCTAAGGCCCTAGGTGGCAAGTCCCTGTAGCGAGGTATTAAAAGAGATCACTTGCCTTGATATGGCACCAAAATGGTTTTTGCATTTTCATTAAATATATTATGTGATATTTTTAAGAATAAGAGTGTTCTTCCAAGGTTTTATTTTAGTATGTAATGATTAATGCTTGAAAAAGTAAATGTGCAATGCGGACCCCCATATCCTCTCTATTTAAGGCAATAAAATAATGCCCCTCCATATCTCCATTTGCATACATTCACCCATATGCTTTCGAATCGCAATCCTCTCTATTTAAGGCAATAAAATGATGACCCCCATATGCTTTCTATTTGCATGCATTCACCCATATCCTTTCTATTTAAAAATGATGACCCCCATATGCTTTCTATTTGCATGCACTCACCCATATCCTTTCTATTTAAGGTCCACGATTCTCTATCAAAAGCCTCAAAGGGCTCACTCAACGAGTAGAGGGAGGGCGAGAGAGGAGGAGCGAGGGAGTGGGAGTGGGAGTGGGAGTGGAGGAAACTCATCATCTAAGGATCTAAGGTTGTATTAATTAAGTAACATCAGTGGCATTTAATTAATACATATCAAATAATTTGTCTAAATATACATATCAAATAACCCTTTCTTTAAAGGACATTTACATTTATTAACTCTGAACGAGTACGAAATAATACAGACAATAACGCAGGAAATTCATCAGGAGAAATGCATTAACCTAATTTCATGTAGTATTAAGGCAAAATTACGAGAAATCGTGATAAATACGTGATTCCCACCCCTTTCTTGCCTTCCAATTTCTGGTAATCCAACTGTTCCATTGATCTGTCCAATAAGCACCTATTACACCCTCAAAATTCACGCCATTAGGAAAATAACTTTGGCATGTACCTTACATGGAAACTAGACTATTTTGTGTACCCTCTAGTTCTCCAAAAACTAGACCTTTATCCACATGTAGCAATAACGCATAGATACCCCAAGAAATGCATACAGCTGCTCTGAATTCGCATTTTAAAACTGCAGCCAGCAAAGCCTCTGAAGAGTACGAATATTAAGTTGCCTATCCTGCAATGGAACATGGACGGTCACCCACAAGCACGATTGCCCATTTCAGAGCTCTCAAGACACAACCGCCGATGCAAAAAAAAGGCCTCTGAAAGATCTGGTACAAGAGCTACACATTCTGAAACATTTTCTGGGGGACAAGGTCGAAATCCTCCAAGTCATACCGTGAGCGATCTCTTCCGATCTGTCAATACAAGAAGCAGCACAATGTCAAACCTATGTTGATGCACAACACCACTAAAAATCATTCATTGGTAGTGTGGCAAAGAGAAACAAACCCTGCTCAAGTAGGCATGGTCACAAGAGATCTGCTCATCCATGGAAGTAACTTTCTTTTCAAGTGACATTATTCTGCAGATCAGATAGCAGAAACTTGTTAATGTATGCCAACTTATTATGACAGACATAAACGAATGGGAAGTAAGGTAATTTCCCAAAAACCAACGTGCAATCTTGATTCCATGAGAGTCTACTCCTATAATAGACAAATGATTCAAACAATTACAAAGCTTAGCTACTGGAAAAGAGCAGCAGCAGCTGAAGACAAATGGTGCTAAGTTACTTGGCAAACCGTGCTTTATTTGACAGTTGACTTACTGTCTTATTTTCGAGTCCAATGTTTGAGTTATCTCTCTTGTCTTGTACTGCTCAGGATCTTCATGAAAACAGACCATCCCATCCTTCTGATTGATGGTGGCAAAAATCTCACCCTCTTGGATCTTGAAGCATTGATAATGCAACTTAGCTCAAGATTAATTATGTGATTAAGTATTGGTAATACAACTTTTACTCATAGAGCTGAAGATGTGAAGTGTGCATCAAAATAGGAAGAGGTAAGATTCGTCACTAGACTACACATACCATGCGTAAGATGTATAACTCGGCTTCCTTTGAGCTTTCTAGCTGAACCGTATTTGCAATATCTTGAAGTGACAGTGTCACAAATGTCTGAGTCAGCCTCTGTATGTTCCGTTTATACAGTGAAGACACGACTTGCTTCACCAAGCCCAAATTGCTATCCTGAACACACAAGAAAGATTGAGAGGACTTTATAACATTGGCACACGAGCAATAACAAACAAAACAACACACATACAGGGTGAATAGGTCTGCTGTATATTGCAAGGCTGATGTCCAGACAGACTAATGTACAACCCACAGTGGTCCAATTATAAAGACGCTAGATTAGCAGCACCGAGTGCTTTCATGGCAACTTCAGCAAGTCACCATGATAATGTAGCCCAGGTCACATGATGCAAATATTATATGTGATATTTATCTTTTACATAGCTCATTGAACATTATGCCTAGCTGACATTGTAGTGACTTGGAAAAACATTTATTCATAGAACTTCAATCTGAGAGTATGTATATTGGCTATACCTCTTGGGTTCAAACTGCTTCAAAGGAATTTCACTGTTGGAGTATGTCCCAGATGCTAATCATCAAATTGAAGATGGCAAGCATGCCTCTTGGGATTGTCCTGCAATAAAAGGGTTTTGGGGTAGGATAGGCAAATGGGTGGATGGGAGCTTGGGGGTCGAAGGATTTTGGGGAGACTGGTTACTAGGGAGACTGACTGATGGGGGAGAAGGCATTGATCTAATATTTTGTATTGTAAGATATTGTCTGTTGGGGATTTGGAACTCCAGGAATTTGCTGATATTTAATAAAGGGCCTAGTCAGGGGATAGATGTGTCAGAGATGATGTTCAAATGTGTGCACTATTGTGGTCTGTATATTATATAAATAAGCTGAATGATAACTTGTTTGCCGAGTCAGTCCAAGTATTACAGGCAGGGATTAGTTGATGCCTGCCCCGGTTGATGGGATATTAACACATACTAGGGTACCCTGACAGTTGCTCATTTGTGGCAGGTGTACACTTAGGAAAGATGTGAAGATCAAATATCCTAAATTTGGGCCCAAAACTAAAAGGTAGTACCAAAAGGAGAAGCAACCAGTGCATACCTTCCTGGCCTTATTGAAAACCCTTTGGGCAGGAGACCGGTGGTGAAAGTTTGGACTAAGGGTGACTACTTTGAAGAGCAGACTCCCAAGGGTTGCACTTCTGACACTTTGTCAGTGGCTTGTATGCAGTTGGGCTACCACATATCTTGGGAGATGTATGGGAGGATGAGAGGTGGGATCTAATATGTGATCTACTTAATAGAGACTGGGAGTAGAAGTGATGTGTTAGTAGTCTAAAAGGACTTGTTGTAAATGGCAGTTTTGACATGTTGATATAAATATATATAATTATTGTTCCCCAAAAAAAAAAAACTTCACTCCAAAAATAGCTGGAACTGCATCTAAGCTATAACATGTAGATGGTCCCAGACAAAGCAGGGAGAGAAGACCTAGCAACTGAAGATAAAAACAATGGTCGAAAACCAAAAATGTATAATGGAACTCAAAAACTGCTCAGAAATGGATAACATTTTGATGCTCACCTTTTTGAACAGTTCTTCGTGAGATCCAACGCAGCGTTGCAGATCAGCTATATTTCTGCTATTGAAGCAGTTCACAAGTTCCAAATAATCCTGTGCAGTACCAAACAACATCCACACAAATGAGCAGATACATTGGACTAGCATTACCAACAAAAGTTGGAAGGTTGATGCTTGAAAACTCATGTGCAACCTGAGAGCATGTTTTTAGATATCTTTGAGATACTGTTGGTGTATACTTTGGGAAAGCTGGAACCTGCAGTACAGATATAAGGCTTGGATATCAACAACCATAAATAGCCATCAAACAACAAATATACTTCCAAGACAACAGCGTGTGCTAGGATTATTGTGAAAATGGGAGTAACAATGGGTGCAAGAAGTGGAGATTTGAATATGTAGCCATATATATGGTAGTGATGCGTGTGGACAAACATAGAGACCTCACTTGTGGGCAGGAGAGAGAGAGAGAGAGAAAGTTGTATTAACGTCTATGAAGGGCCAAAATGACTGATAAGACCAAAAGGTTACATCATGTCCATGGAATAAATCATCACGGGTACTAAAAATAAAAATCAAAGAAAGTAATAAGAGCTGAAATGTCAGATCTGATCCCAAAACAAAAAGCGTGCAAGCTCTCATATCATCCTAAAATATCCCGCATAGGACGCTGAAACATGACACCCAATGTAGTAAAGCTGGGCCGGCAGAAGAAAGTCTTGTGGTGGCGGGACATGATGGCTCTAATCCTCTTGTAGTGACGCGGGGACCCCGAGGTCGAGGGTGTCGGGCTCTGCATAGCTCAATGGCTCTGTCTAGTGTCACTCCTCTCGGCCGATCGGCCGAGCTCCCGCATCAGCCCAAAGGCCGGGTGTAGTGGGTGAATCTGCCCTCGTCACTCTAGTCTAGAAGAAGTCGGGTGTACTAGTCCTCTGACGGGTACCGCTGGTCTACGCCGCAAAAGAGACTCCCTGCATCTGCGAAGCTCCAAGAGGAAAAATCCCAAGCATCTCTGGTCTAGGAAATCCATGATCCTAGAAAGTGGTCCAAATCCACATCGGAAGATGGTAGTGGAACCTCTCCCTAATCTGATGGTATACTCGGCATCTCCATACATAGTGGGCCTCTATCTCAGGCTCTATGTAACAAAGCTGACATATCATGTCCTCTAATGCAGTTGCCCTCGGCCCATATCTGGCTGTCTCCACTCTCAACTGATGGGATGAGGTGCGGATCTGTTCAATCGCACATCGCACCCCAAATGACAGATGTGTATCCATGTAGTATGGGCGTGTGATGAGGTTGTCCTCTCTCAGGCGAAGAAAATGGTCCCTCTAAAAGGCCACCTTCGTCCCAAAGGATTGGACGGGTGGGTGCTAAGTCATCTGAGTATCCAGTCTCACGATGTCCTTCCGGATGACCCTATTCAGCTCTGTGCGACTGAGAGCAAAGGAGGGCGCCTCCATGCTATACTGGAATGGAGGGAGTGCGTCCATCTACATGCCATGCATACCAAACCATGAGCTCACTTAAGCATACCAACACTGCACGTCTTCGTCTAGGGCCAACTGTCTCGAGGACTCTAGGGCGAGCCTAGGGTATCTGTCTGGTGGGAGCTCCCATAATCTATGCCACTATGACACTATCTGGAAAATAGCCTGTGTCACAATCGGTGCAGCCCCTATCTCTGCCCGCACAATCTCGTGTGGCACTAACGGCTTACTTCTAATCATGTGTGAGACCAGCATCACTAGTGGCCTCTCCATTGGATTCCACCCATCATATACATCCTCTATGTCCATCTCAGTTGGCTCCTCCCTCAGTCTCCTCTTGTGGTATAAACTAGGACCCCAAATCGGATAGTAGTGCGGGTGTGACTGATGTGTCAAATAGCCAAAGCTTCATCCTCGGCTCCTGAAATTGTATCTGTGAGCACTTCCTCTCAAGTGAGCCCAAGGCTGCATAGTCACGCATCAATCTGGTTTCGGTTGCCATCCGCATAGCGAAACACGGCCCAGTAAAAGTGATCCCAAGGTATACATAAGAGGTCACATGCTCCAGTGGCTTCCCACTATATGTAAGCTGTTGTGCAAATCTGCGTATCCACTTTGAGGAGGTGTTAAAGGTCATAACCTTGGTCTTCCCAAGGTTTACGGTGAGGTCCCGATCCTTGCAAAAGGCCTATAATGCATCCAAGTGTCTCTGCAGCCCCTCTGGTGAGTCAGAAATGAGGACAATGTCATCTGTATACAATAGAATGGGTATCAAAACTCCTGCCAAAAGTGCTCCTGGACCTCCGTGTCTGTCTATGTAGTCAAACACCTCATCAATGTAAAGCCCAAATAGAGTGGGAGATAAGGGACAGCCATGTTTCACCCCGATAGTGCTATGTATGTCCTCTCACCCCCCCCCCTAGGGCCCGCACTCTGCCAATGACAGACTTATAGTGTGAGGATCCCCAAAAGCATCTATGTCGGTACTCCCATGTCCTGCAGTCTCCTCATCAATCTGGCCCATGGGACTCTGTCAAAAGCCTTGCGGGAATCCACAAAGAAGCAGTATATCCAGTGCCCATGTGCTCTCCCCTCCTCAATGACACCCCGTGATGTGAAGATATGGTCTAGTGTGGAGTGCCCTCTCCGGAAACCTGCCTTCCCTGGTGCTCTGAGTCTTTGCTCCTCCAACCA
The DNA here is from genome assembly GCF_041138505.1 of Cibotium barometz. NCBI lineage: Eukaryota > Viridiplantae > Streptophyta > Polypodiopsida > Cyatheales > Cibotiaceae > Cibotium > Cibotium barometz. The sequence goes on from NC_141064.1 coordinate 48,396,921, forward strand.
TCTGCTGAGCTCATGCTCCACGATTGATCCATAAATCTTGGCCAATATGTGACCAATCATAGTAGTCTTGTAGTTACCGGGATCCATGGGGTCACCTGAGTCGTGCAACATTGTGTACTTCCATCGTACTCTCTTCGCTGCCTCTCTCTCCCCCCCTCCTCTCTCTTCGCTGTCTCTCTCTCTCTCTCTCTTCGTCACCTCTTTCTCTCTCTTCGCTGCCCCTCCTCTCTCTCTTACCATTCTCTGTACTCGCCTGCCCGCCATTCTCTATTTTGTGGCCTCCGCCCAACAGCTCCGCCGCCCGCCATTCTCTGTATTGTGGCTCCCCTGTACCCACCCAATTGTGGCTCTATTGTACCCGCCCACCCTTCAATCAGGCCCCAAGGCAGCAAGGCAGCCCATTTGGGCCCCATCTCTCTCTTTCCTTTCTCTTACCAATGTGAGTTTTCTCTTTCCTGCATACCAACATGGAGTGCTCTCCGGGTACAAGAACTAGGACTATATGGGTAAATACACAAAAAATCAACGAGCCTAAAGGCTCTTCCAAGATCATCGTCCAGCAACCCCGATCACCTCACCTGACATATGGCATGCATATGCCACCTCCCTTTACCACGTCCCCGGACAACCACTTCTTCCCCACCCTCCTGAGCCTCCCACCCCCCCCCAACCCCCCACTCCTCATCCTTCCACTTGAGCATGGTGAGAGATGCCATTGACAGGATGCAGAATGGGAGAACACATCATCATGACGGGCTGATTGCCGAGCACTTCTCACATGCGAGGGATGTATTGGCTCCACTTCTAGTTCATATGTTTAAGAGGGCCCTATGCGAGGGTTTCCCCACCAGGTTGCCTTCTAATATCATTGTGCCCAGAGAGAGAAAGTTATATTAAACGTCTTCAAAAGACCCAGAGGGTCTATGAGACCAGAAGTCATACAATAGTGTCCATGTAATCTCATCATGGTACAAAAGAAAATAGAGACTAGAGCTATGAGCTCAGAATGTCAAATCCGAGCCATATGATACAAAGTGGGACCATCATCATACAACCTATGGAGCTAACCCGCCGGTGTGGGGACCATAGTGGTTGAGTACTTTAGGTACTGTCCGGTACGGTACGAGTATTACGTAAAGAACGCATCGAGATAAGTACTTTAAGTACGTTCATGTTTTTTACAATATATACATATATACATATATGTATACATATACATATATGTATGTACATGTATGTGTGTGTGTGTGTGTGTGTGTGTGTGTGTGTGTGTGTGTGTGTATAGATGAATCCAAGAACATGCCCAAATCCACCTTTTAGGAACGTGCATGTTAAATACTCATGGTAGTCAACCCACAAGACTATATAACTATCAACTCCATTGTGCATGGTATGGACTAGATACTACGACATCCCCACTAACATCATCAGTGCTCAATAGTAGGTGTTGAACT